>NC_072790.1:92322396-92447396 GCF_028583425.1 Eublepharis macularius | reverse complement strand
TGACTCTTTCCTCATAGAGGCACTGGCGGGGGGAGGCTTTTCTTGCTTACAGACAGCCTGCTAACCTGAAACAACTACTCACACACAATGATAAACTACTTAACACTAACCTGGACTCTGGTACCAAAGCCTGCAACAAACCAAGATGCCAACTTTGCTCTTTTATCAATATGAGCAACATCATCACTGGACCAAACAACATCAGCCATACCATCCGGGGTTCATACTCCTGCACATCCTCCAGTGTGATTTATTCTATCACGTGTCAGCAATGTCCCTCTATTCTCTACATTGGACAAATTGGCCAGTCCCTTTGACAAAGAATTAACGGGCATAAGTCTCACATCAGAAACCAAAACATTCAAAAACCAGTGGGGGAATATTTTAACCTTCCAGGACATTCAGTTGCTGACCTAAAAGTAGCAGTTATCCTGCAGAGGAATTTCAAAGGGAGATTAGAAAGAGAGATTGCTGAATTGCAACTGATAATGAAACTCAAGACA
The DNA here is from genome assembly GCF_028583425.1 of Eublepharis macularius. Taxonomy (NCBI): domain Eukaryota; kingdom Metazoa; phylum Chordata; class Lepidosauria; order Squamata; family Eublepharidae; genus Eublepharis; species Eublepharis macularius. The sequence continues at coordinate 92,446,893 of NC_072790.1, read as the reverse complement.
ATGCATCCACCTGGATTGACAAAGTCTTCCTGTCTCGTTACCAATGTTGATTTCTCAACACCCACTACTCCTCTGCATACCCTACCATATTCAATCACGCCAGCCATTGTCATTCACCAGCTATTATCATTCGGCCTCAGTAATCACTCTCAAAGATATAAGGACAGATGGATTCACATTCCAGCTGTATCTGAAGAAGCGAGCTGTGTCTCATGAAAGCTCATACCCTATCACAAATTTTGTTAGTCTTATAGGTGCTACTGGACTCTTGCTCTTTTCAGGTGTCACTGTTTTTAGCAGAACTTATGAATGAGTAATTCAGGGAAGAATTATTTGTGGGGGAGAGGAGCCTTGCTAGTGTTCTCCACTTTTTAAAAGCCCCGTCATGTCACCTAGCAGTGATATCAGATTGCTTATACTATATCTTATTTTCTTGGTCAGTAACCCTTCCTTTCAAATGTTCTTCTTCCTCTTGTTTCTTTAACCAACAAAATTATCTTCCCTTCTTAGTATATTAAATCCCTTCCTCCTTCCCTTTTCTACTTCTTTCTTAATGTTTAACATATGGTATAGAAACAAACATTATTATATTCTTTTGTTCCTTCTCTTCCATAAACTGATCTCTATATTTTATTGAAAAATTACCATATGAAATGTGAATGCACCAGTATATGCATGATTTCTGATCTAAAAATTTCTCAAATGTCTGGGGAGATCTTATGGTCCAACTCTGCCTTGAAATGTAACATCTCATCAGTTTTCATGCAATATCCAACAGCTGCATCCAACAAACACATACACGCATTTCACACAGAATTCATAGCTTCAGTGGACATACAATGGGGGACGGGAGATACAGGAAAGCTCATTCCTGAGTACCCAGAACTGTGGTTTGAAAAATCAGAAAACAGGTAAAACCAAGACCTGAAGGGCAACCTTAAGGAAGTACTAGTAAAAAAGTAGTAACAGAATTTATTATACAAAAACTAGTTTCAAGCTTATGTTTGGGCATCTGGTGCAGCCATGATTAGAGCATCTATTTTATTCTATGAGAACAGAAAGAAAAATACCACAGCATGGATCAAAATAAAATACACATTTGCCCTCACCAAAGAATGGAGGATTAACACATTGGTGAAAGTTACTTCATTTCTTAATATCATGTACATTTCTTCACACCAAACATAATGTGATGACAGCTTAATAGGCTTGGCTATTCCTGTAGCTATTCACACACTTATATTCACATGTCAGAATAAGAGATTCTACAATCCCACTGAAACTCTCATATTAAATGCACCAAGTTAAAAAGAGTGGGAGCCAAGATTGAAGCATATCAAAAGTGGGTTCATCAAAATCAGGATATCAAGCTCTGAGTGCTCCTGACCTACTCTGTATCATAAGACCAGCCATGCAGAGTGGCAAACAAAGCTTCTTAATGACCCAACTGATCCTCAATTTTTTTAGAAATTACTTTTTATGATGCAAAATTCTATACAAGCTGAGCTTCTAATAATTAGTCTGGATTTAAAGAAAATGACATATTGATTGCACTGATCCTTGAACATAAGGAGAGACATGATATAATTTTAAAATTAGCAAACAAATGTAAGATTTTGCTTCATCCATACAAACCAATTAGGTAGCAGAAGTAGACAACCCTCAAAAGAATATATTAAAAGGATAATGCTTAATATCTTTCATTACAATGTCTAGTTATTAGTGACTAAACATGGAAGGATTATCTGATGAAATTTTTATTAGGATATCTCAGATGTGTGGTAAGAAAACAGTGCAGGGGGGGTACCATTGCTCAAATCTTGGTTTTTATTACTTGGAGTGTATTATTGTTTTCTGTCATGGTGCTATAGTTGTTGCTTTTTCTTTTTCTCTTTTCACTGCTGATTAGAGATGGGCACAAACCGAAATACAAACCAAAGTTTGGCACGAACCAGGCCAGTTCGTGGTTCACAAACCAGGGATTCATCAGAGCCCATTTCTGACGAACTGCCATGAACTTTAGGCCAGTTCGTTTCATTCATTTTTTGGTTGTCACTGCAACAGCCTGGTGTCAATCAGTTTCCTAGGCAATGTTGGTTGGGCTTTCTGCGGACCTTTTGCTGACCTGAAAGTGACCTTCTGTTGACCTGGAAGTGACATTTTCACAAACCAAACGAACTAGTTCATGAACTGGGGCAGGTTTGTGAAAGTTTGTGGTTTGTGGTTCATGAAACATGACAAACCACGAACCACATGGTTCAGTTTTTCCCCGGTTCATGCCCATCTCTTCTGCTGATATCATTGTTGACTCTATTCAATTAAGTTACTGTCTGTTTTAATACAGTGTTTAAAAATGTTTTTAGTCTGTTGTATGGGGGCAAAGAAGTGACATTTCAAATGTTTAGATTTTTTTATCCAGATTTTTTTTTTAAAAAAAGGACTATCCGCCTAACGTTTCATTTTCCCCTAAGCTGCATTAACAAATAAGTGACCATTCGAACATTTTCATAAATCACTTTAGAGATTTTCCATTATTTTATCCAAAGTATTTGTTCCAATCCTAGAGGATATGTTATTTTTTCCATTGAATTTCTGTGTATGCTTCTAGGCCTTAGAAGAAACAATTATATCCAATACTAAAAGTAACACCTGGCCTTACCAATTAGTTTCTATCTGTCCTCTCAACTGGTAAATGATTTGGAACATGTGGATGGAGCATTCATCAATGGAATAAGAAGCAATGGATAAACATTAAACAAGCAAACATTGCCCAGGTCCCAGGTGAACAGCAGCTGTCTTCCCTACTGCAAAACCTCTGTACTCCGAAGGACCCAATTTCCATTAAAAAAAAAACAGCAAGGGGAGGGGTTCCAAGATCCAGTGGCTTGTGTGGAGAGGCACCTTACTAAGCTCTGAAAGTGTCTCCCAAAAGCAGAAACCAAGATGACTTCATCATATTTTCTTTGAAAATTAGGCCCATTACACCTTCCATACCACCTGTAATGAGGTGTGTGAATAGCACCTTTCCTGTTTTGGCACCTTCCCACTCAAGCCTGGCTTTGAACCTGTTGACTTACAGGTGCCAGGTGAAAACATTTTTTACCCCAAGCTAATGTGAACATCACTTTGTTTCTCCAACCTATTATTTTGGTTCTTAGCCTTCCCTCTTCCTCCTAGAGTGGTAGATACTATTATTTGCTGGTTTGTGGGCTGGTTTTAATTTGGTGTATTATTGTCAATTGTTTTTACAATTTTTTTTCAAACATTTAATAAAATGTTTTTCAAAACATGTCTGTTGTAGATTTTTGCCTTGAGTCAGAAAATGCATAAAGAAATGAAAATGGAAAATGCACCTACCAAAGCAAACAAAATACAGTTTCAGGCACCCTGCCCATCCCTCCACCTGTATTTAAGCAGAAGGCAGTTAAGGAAGAATACAAAGTGGGATCAAGGTATTACCAACTCGCTTCATCTGCTTTCAGTGGTGAATACGCCACACACTTCTTCTGGATCATCTTCATTCCCCATGAACAGGGAGAGGCTATGATTCTCATTACAATACAGCACTACATTTTTAAAAAGATTTGTCTCATAAATAGGATTGCCAACTGCTTGGTGGGCCTGGAGATCTCCCTGAATTACAACTGATCAGTTTTCTTGGAGATAATGGCTACTCTAGAGGGTTAACTGTATGGCATTATACCCACTGAGGTTCTTCCTTTCCCCAAAGCCTGTCCCCTAGGGTCCATCCCCCAAACTCCAGGAATTGCCCAATCAATAGTTGGCAACCCTATTCCTAAAGCAGATCATTCCCCCCCCCCCCACTTCAGCACTCTGTTTAGAAGGTGAATCATCCAAATCATGGGGAAATACCATGACTTTCACTGCTCCTGCAATATTGTTTTATGTACTCAATATTAATCTAATAATAAAATATTTTAATATTATTATCTCATGTTATGTTACAGTGTTTTTATATGATATTCATAAATGCCAGGTCTTTTAGGAATATTTCATTATTTTTTTCTTATATCATTAAAAAAAATGTATAATTCGTTGATATAGGAGAGGATATATTTTCATGGATTTCTAATTTTACAAAGATTGTACCAGATCAGTCAGTCATTTCTTTTTCTTTTTCTTTTGAAAATTTTTATTAAAACTGTAAAACCCACGAAAATACAGTAAGATAACAATGTAAAACAACAAGCAATACAACATAGCAGTCAGTCATTTCTTCTAGTAATCTGTTGTGCCCCTTACACATTTAAAAATGGTACTTCATGGCCAGTCATCGGCCAGTCTGTCAAAGTTTCATAAAGAAAATCTAAAAATAGAAAAGTGATCCTCAGTACCATCAGTATTTGTGTAAAAGAAACCTGTATAGCCATGTGAGCTTAATTGTGGCATTTTAAAAAATCTCTGTGACGTCTTATTATTAGATTAATGAACTATTTGCATTCTATGCAAAAAATTAGATTGCTCTGCCTACCTCACAGACCAGGAACTGAAGTATTATTCTATTAAGTGCTCCCAGTTTTGCAAAGAATAGGAACATCAGCAGGAACTGTTAAGTGCATTTGTAGTACACTTAAATATAGGAAATCACACGTGAGTTGAAAGAATAATCCTGAGAAATGTATTCACAGGAAATGATTGCATTTGATTCAAAAAGGTATACATGGCTAATTCCACAAGTTTCAAATATGCCCACCAAGAGCTTTCCTTTGATCCAACTTTATGAAAGAACTTTCAACTTCCACTAAATTCATTTTCTTGAAAGGAAAGTTAAGATTTCCACATAACAACTGAGAATAGCAAGAGAACCAAGTTCATCAGAACTTTAGCATCTCTGCTACCAGTATGAAACCAAAAGTTAGTAAAATCTCTGGCAAAATACAGTTCTTAGATTTTTCTACCTGAGAAAGTTGCCAGACCTTCTTCATGCTGCAGTGATGCTCTAGGAATCCTGCCAATCTATATGGTACTTCTAGATTTTTTGGCCAAAAATGATGTTGCAGCATTGCACAATAACATTTCCCTCTGCTGCTCATTTAAACAGCAGTGCAGGCCAGGGAGACTTGGCAAGTGCCCTCCTGCTGCAAGTGGTTAAGTGGGATCCCTATCCATAGCAGATGGTATCTGAAATATTTTATCAAAATACTTGCCAAAAGAAGAAACTTATTACTGATGTCACATGAATTCTCCATGAAATATTAGCACTGACCCTGAGTACTCCCAAATATCTTAACTGAGTAACCTGTTGCATAGGCAAGCCAGCCATATTCTATGTATAACTCTTTGCTTTCAGTTTTCTACTAAAGATGACAACCTTGGACTTTGCTACATTAATTATGAAGCCTTGTCTTCCGTAGTATTTATAGAATAAACAGATACGTTTACGCAGGCCCACTATGGATCTAGAGAGCAAGACAGTATCGTCTGCGTAGATGAGAACTGGCAGCTTCACTGCCATATATCCTTGTTTAACACCTTTGACTAGCGATATAAGATCTGTCAGTATTCCTGAAGAATCAAACATAACTTGGGCTGTTGGATGGTCATAAAGCTGACGAATAAGAAATAAAAAACATTCATACATTGATAGTTTTCCCAATTATTCTCATAGTTTATCTCTAGGTATAGTATCAAAAGCTTTTCTAAGATCCATGAATGCCACACAATGATCCTTTTTTATTACTGGTATATTTATCAATAATAAAATATAGAATGTGGCAATTATCAATTACACTCACTCCCCTTTGGAAGTCGGATTGTTCTTTCCCCAAGATTGTCTTACTTTCTAACCAACTTACCAACTTGCCATACAGCAGGGATGCTTCGATCAGCTGGAAAACATCTGCTGGTGGTCCCTGGTCCTAGGGAGGCTTGGTTGGCTTCGACCAGAGTCAGGGCCTTTTCAGTCTTGGCTCCAACCTGGTGGAACTCTCTGTCTGAGGACACCCGGGCCCGTCAGAATCTTGTATCATTTTGATGGGACTGTAAGACGGAGATGTTCCACCAGGCTTATGGTCGAGGCCAATATTAGAGCCTTACTGAGCCTCCCAGTAGCCTCCCACATAGCATGGGGCTATGAAGTGCCCACTTGTTAACTAACCTACGAATGTAATACATCCATCTGCCTCCCTCCCTTTGTATTTGTATGTGAATGGGCAGGAAATTAGAGTTGACCTTGTCTTGGGACAGTTAAATGTTATTTACGAACTGATTTTGATGTGAATTGTTGTTTTATATTGTATTTTATTTTGTATTTTATAATTGTTGTACCTCACCCTGAGCCCGCTTCTGGGAAGGGTGGGTTAGAAATGTTAATAATTATAACAACAACAACAACAACAACAACAACAATAATAATTTACCAACGACTGACAGCAGGCTGATAGGGCAGTAATTACAAGGGTCTCAGGGATCTCCTTTCTTGTATAATGGTATGGCACCAAATCTTAGGCCTTTTGCCTGTATCATTCACTTGTGTAAAAACTGGTACCAAAACTTCTGCCCAGCAGGTTGGGTTTGATTTAAATAATTCAGAGGGAACCATGTTAGGTCCCGTAGCTTTACCTGACTTCATTTGTACTATTAAAGTTCTTTATTCAGCTGAGACAGGAGGCCACACAGGAGGCCAGAAGGTAAAGCCAACTGAATGTTTAAGTCAGTCACAGTTGGAGTAAAAAATATTTTAAACCCTACATTAACCAAAGAAATAAAACACTTAAACTTATTTACATGCAAAAAAAACACATGTATCGTATTTGATTTTGCCCAATTACCTATGACTAGTGCTACAAGTTTAGGAGCAATTACTGTTAGGATGAAAAAGAAATTAAGATGGGCATAAAGAAAGGCTACAATAACAAGAGCTAAAGGCCCCTCATAGTGGGAAGATTTCGGATAAAACCAAAATCTTGTGCTTGTCCAAGGAACAATTATAGCAATATACACAAACTCAAATCTACACAATTCATTTGGGGTTCCTTTCCTCCAAGTTACCACCTAATTGATCTCAGTACAGGTTTACTCTTGTGAGAGTATCTGGTAGACATGGGTACAAACTGAAAAAATGAAGCATGTGATTCGTGGTTCATCGCTGTTCCATGAACCATGAACCACGAACTTCCATGAACTTTCCCCAGTTCACGAATCGGTTCATAGTTCATGGTTCATGGAATTCAAACACCTGGTGCCAGCTTCTGAAGCTGGTGCCGGGTGTTTGAAACTGACAGCCTCTTCTCCTGTTGACCCAAAGTGGCAGGGAGAAGTCTGTCAGCTTCAAAATACCCCGCACAGGCTTCATCCAATCAGGTAAAGCCAGTGCGGGGTGTATGAAAGTGACAGCCCCCTTCTCCTGCTGCTTGCAGGTGGTAGGAGAAAGGGGCTGTCAGTTTTATATGCCCCGCACCGGCTTCAGCTGATTGGCTGAACCCAGTGCTAGGCATGCGAAAGTGACAGCCCCATTATCCTGCCGTTCGTGGGTGGCAGAAGAAGGGTGCTGTCACTTCCACATACCCTGCACCAGCTTCAGCCAATCGGCTGAACCCAGAGCGGGGTGCAAAAGTGACAGCCCCATTCTCCTGACACTCGTGGGTGGCAGGAGAATGGGCTGTCAGTTTCATACGCCCCACACTGGCTTTAGCCGATCAGCTGAACACAGCATGGGGGGTATGGAAGTTACTGCCCCCTTCTCTTGCTGCTCACGAATGGCAGGAGAAGGGGACTGTCTGTTTCACATTCCCTGAAGCCGATTGGCTGAACCCACCACTGAACCTCGTGGGAAGCAGGAAAACAGGGCTGTCAGTAAGAATGTGCAAAAAAAAGTTCTGGGCACACTGAGAAACTACCCCCCGCCACTTATTTCAAAGGATAGAAGGGGAGGAGGGAACCCTACTGATCTGCGCCAGGGGATTTTTGAATACCCCTTCCCACAAAGCTGCTAAGTGGTGTGGGAAGGGGCATTCCCAGGGTCCTTTTGCAGCTGCTTGCAGTGCAAGCAGCAGCCAGAGCAACCTTCCATGCTCTGTCTGGATCATGGGGATGGAATCCCTTCTTCCCTTGATCCAGGGGGATGTTGAAAAGTGCTGTGGTCAGAGCATGTTCTCTTCGTCAGAGAACTGTGGTTCTCGAAAGCTTATGGTACAGTAAAGTTGGTTAGTCTTAAAGGTGCTGCTGGACTTTTTTCAATTTTGCTACTACAGACTAACACAGCTAACTCCTCTGGATCTAACTCCAATCTAAGCGTATTGATTTCTAGCCTCTGTAGAATCTAAAAATTAAAACAACGTAATACATTTTTATTACAATCAAAACAAATTAACAGTAAAAACCAGTGGACCAAGACTAGTGGTGGGCACAGACTGGGAAAACCTGACATCACCGGCCCATGGTCCGTTGATTTTCATGGACCACGAACTTTCCCAGACCAGCACCATTCAAGGACCGGTTCATCAGTCCATAGTCCGTCACTTCTGGCAGCCCTGGCTCCACCCCTTCACACCCAGAGAGCCCAGACTAGCAGAGAATTTTCAGCAGCCTCTCCTCCAGCCATCCTCCAAGTTTGGTCAAGATTGCATTTCAGACAACCCCCCAAATTGGCCACCCCTCAGGATACTTCCAGTAGATACTGGAGTTGCAAATGCCAATTGACTTGCAGTGGCTAGCAGCACCAAAAAATTGCAACTAGGCTAAATCAAACAGAAAAGGGTGGGGGAAGAGCCCCCTCACTCATGACACAGACGCCTTCCCAGCCATTGGCTAGGGAATTCATTCTTGCTCCTTGCTCCATACAGCAAAGCTGCCTATTAAGTTTTTAAGGTCTGCAAAAGGTCTGCAGACATCCTCTCCATTGCCTAGGGAATTGATAGATCAGCACCAGGATGTCTGGACTCATGGACCACGGACCAACAGACTAGCCCAAATGGACCAAAATTTGTGAAAGTTGAGTCCCACGAACTGTGTTCACAAACCAAAAGGAATTAAAAGGAAACAATAATTGGGCAATATGCAGACCTCATATTTACAGTAATGTTATTATGTGAATAATAAAAATGAACTGTGGATCAAAATAATGACCCTATAATCAGATTGTAAAGTTGTACAATTAAAGCAGAGATGTTAACATGATTGGGGAATAAATTTCTTAAATGCAAAAGCTAAAGCAGAATAAGACCCTTTTCGCACTTACGGTTTAAACCGCCATTTATGAGCATTCGCCCCGATCGCAGTGGCTTCGGCATTGCACCTGTTCATTTCACACTGTCCACTGCAATTTCGATTTGGTGTCTGTGCTTCATTTCAAAACCTCGGTGCAATTTTGGGCTTTTGGGGCCTTGCAATTCACGTCACACTTTTTAAAAAAAGATTGAGCATGCGTAGTAACATTGCAATGTTGGAACCCTTCCCCCCTTTTTGCTGATTGGGCTGTCCCCTGCCCACCAGAGAGGCAATTGGTGGCAGAGTTCTGGGGGAAAACATGTACCACTCTCATTTTTTAAAATCAAGCCAGGAAAGGGTTAAAATGCTGCCGATTAATCTCCTCCCAGGAAGCAGAGGCTTGTTTCCAAAGGGCTGTGCAAAATGCTTGGGTTTTTTCCTCCTCTTTAGCAAAGTCTGAAACATGCCTGGGAGGGAGGGAAAAGCAGCCATTTAATCTTTTCCTGGCTTTTAAAGCCAGGAAGAAAGTGCAGGAACATTACAAGGTTGCAACCCATTCTTGTCTTTAAAAAAAAAAAGAATGTGTGTGCATACCCTAAGGGAGGAAGGAGAAAGCAGCTATTTAACACTTTCCTTGATTTTAAAGCTAGCAGGGAATTAGCAGCAAGCTTAGAAATCATTCCTGGCTTTTGAAAAGAAAAAAACAGCATGCATACGGAAGGAAACCAACGAAGAAGCAGCCTTATGACCCTCAGCTCGCTTTACTAAAAAAAATGGTGGACAAGGAGTTCAGAGAGCTGAGGAGGGTGGGAGTGGTTAATTCTGCACAAACCAATCAGCTCCCAGGGAAAAGGAGAGGGGGGGAGAGAAGCAAAAAGGGGGCAAAAGTGTTCACATTAGCAAAATGCGGGCCAGCTGCCAGTCGGCAGCGAACTTAAAAAAACATCGGGGTATGTCCGCAGGGGGAAAAATCGGGGATACAGCGGACAAAAAGCGGGACTGCATCCCATGACTGCTTTTAAGTGTGAAAACCTTGCAAACATGGGATGTGGAACAGGTACAAACGCGCTCTAAAAACCGAGTGTGAAATGTACCATAGTCTTTTGCCAATAAGAAAATCATAGTCTACAAAATGTTTGGAAGAAACTACTAACAGTAAGAGGGGTATAACGATTTAAGTCTTGGCCACAAAACATGCATATTTATTTGCAATTTTGTAAAAATGTTTTTTAAAATATTTCTATATTTAACAGACCGTATCTACGCAGAGCCACAGGATCAAAAATAAAATGCTTCTGCTCACACAAAGATAGAAGGGATTTTTTCCCCACTGCCAGCAGCTTCTAATGCTTTATGGCATTCTGTTCTGGAAGATTGTCAATCTATTGTGGGACTGCTACTGAAAGAGTGAACTTAGAAGAATTCATGCATGAGTAGAATATTTACACATTCCAGTCAGTATAAATATATATTACATATATTATACATGATAGAAAAGAAAATTAACTCAAGTGCTGGAGTTTTGAAGCAAATTATATATATAATTTTAAAACAAACCATTTCATAAATGTATGTCAAATTGTTGTCCATGTGCCTAAAGCTCCCCCATTCCTCTGCCATTCTTCTATGCCAGGGAATGTTCCACAGGAGCAGTGTACTGGGCCATCCAGCACCCCGTCCTATTCAGTATGTTATTTCAATCATGGAAAACCAAAGCAAAAAACAAAACAAAAACAGAACACTCAGTACTGACTGGTTTTTCCTATGTCCCTGTCCCCCAAAATTATATAGCTAACAAAGTGAATGAAGTAGAAGATGACAATTTTTTTTAAAGGTCAATTGCCACTTATAAGGGTACCGTTAGCTCGGAAATACTTATATTGATAATCCCAAAATGAAATTTATTGGGATTCATTCCATCTGGTACATGTATGTGAGAATTTTACAGCAAATCATAGAAAATGTTATAGTTATGAGTAGAGGTGGGCACGATCCCCCAAAAAATACCGATCAAGCTGATCGTGGATTGGCGCTGACGATGATCCCGAATTAATGATCCACACTGATCATCTCCCATTTCCGATTTGTGGATCGTGGATCATGGAGGCAAAAGCGGAGGGGCGCCCCACTGTTCCCAGCAATACAGGAACAGTGGCTGATGCCGGCGGCATCTGTGTTTGTGTTTGGCTGTCTGTGTTTCGCTGTCAGAGCTGCCTATTAGGGTTTGCAGGGATGAGATTGGAGTGCCCATGGCTACAGAACACTCCCTTCCCCCTCCCTCCCTTGGGTGTCTTCTCCCAGTTGGTGAGTGCGTTGCTGCTCCATGGTTGGAAGGAAGCCCTGCTGATCAAAACAAGTTGGGCTTCCATTCGGGTTTCCAGGGTGACAGAAGCAGGGCAAACTCAGCTCAGGCATTCCCCTGGCTCTGTTGCCAGGGGACTGGATCTCCGATCAGATACCGATCGCCCCGATCAAGCCCCGATCAAGCCCCCCCCCTCCTGAATGCTGAATCGGTTGCCGTGGACGGCACCAATCCGCCAGGACCTGATCACGCAATTGCCATTATCATGGGGATTTTTTCGATCGTAATGCGGATCGTGCCCATCTCTAGTTATGAGTTACAGTAAATTTAAAATTCACTATTCAGAATTCTGTTAAAGAAAGCCAGGAATAAAAATAGCAAATAATCCCACCCACCCCGAGGGACCAGAATGTTCACTTGATAGTAAGGAAAAAATGCTGGGCAGTAAGATTTGACTACTTAACCAACTCTTGGAAACTGCTAGGAAACTTAGCTGGGAATTTACTGAAGGAAGGAACCTGCAGTAAAACAAGCACATCTGAAATCTACAGAAGGAGACAGAGCACTCTAAAACACTCTGCAGAAGAAACATACCATCCATAAATCTTGTAAAAGTTACAATTTGTTTTACAAATGCTAGAAAGATGCACTGCTGTTGAAGATAACAGGCATATGAAATGAGTGGGTAAGAGCTCAAAAAGAAAAAAATTGGAAGCTGATCATATGCTCTGTCAGAAAGTGAATTTTATCAAGATGCTTGCTTTTAACATACAGGGGTTTTTTTTTGTTGATTTTTACAGTTAATTATCTCACAGTAGTGTACAGGACCGGCCTGCATGATAGTTCTGACCACAGGTAAACTACAGGCCAGCATAACATTTGCAAGTTTTAATATCAGAGTATCTGAATCCAACCTGGCATTGGGTGCCAAGACGTATTAGTTCCTCTGCATGCCTTGGCTTCACATGAGTCCTTGATATAATTTGAGAAGAAAAAAACAACTCCTAAGAGTAAGAAAACAATTATCTAATTTCAACTTAAGTAAGAAAAGAACTGGGGCACATAAGGAATCTAAGTTTGACCAGTTCACTGATTAAAGTAAATAAAAAAGAAACAAAAGAAAGGGAGGGAGTGGAGCTAAGAAAACTTTCTGTAGGACTTGCATCCTATTGATTTGGGAGCTGCCATGAACATTTTTCTTAAACTGTAAATGTGTTAAATAAACTGCACAAATGAATTATTCTTTGTATGAAGAGTCCTAAAACCCAACAAAGTCATGGTACATCTTAAATATAGACTAGCTATGTGCTCAGCAGTTTGACTAGTATGTTTTGATGTGTGTAGCGCACACAGACTTGTGCCTGTATGAAAGATAAAAGCTACTTGATCTTTGTCTTCTCAAGTAGGAATGGAAATTTTGATTTTGAAGAACCTTCATAGACACATAGATGGCTAAGTAGTCTCTACAGTCTTTCAGACAGTTTGGAATTAGAACAAAATTATATTTGAAGGGTTTTTAAAATATACTTTACTTAATTATAGCACACACAGATAGTAGCCTGTCACTAACAGACAATTCTAACCCAGAAATTGCATTGAAAAGCAGATTTATTGGATGTCCAAAATGTATCTATTTTCTCAGTCTGATTCCAAATCAGTGGACTCTCTAGGATCCTCCCAGGGATATCAGAGTGCGCTAGGACTCTTCCAAGCAACCTGTACATATACTTAGCTGGTATAAGAGGATCATTAGGGCCCAGAATTCGCTATTCTCTGAGAACCACAATAACATAAAATGAACAACTTAAGTCCAAGAATGTAAAGTCAATTTTGTTTTTTTGTATGATTTTATAAAGAATTCTGAACATAGCATAATCCCTGCACTAAAATACAGAAGGAAATCAGCCAACTCTGTATAAGAGGTTGACTTTCTCTTTCTTCTAATGACAAAGGAATTAGAGCCGCCTGCCACTCTGACATCAGCCTATCTTCTTGTTTACACTTAACCTTGCTCACAAAAAACTCCTGCTGGGCTCCAAGCTACAGGGTACTGTAAACTAATTACAACATGCCTATCACATGTACAGCTGCAAGGGAACAACTTCACATCCAGCTAATCTAGAGTGCAGAACACTAAAATGATGCTCATTCAAGTCTTTTAAAATTTAATCTACAATATTTACCATTTTTAGCCCATCATTTCTGCCATTCACTTTGAGTGGGATCAATGCAAATATAAGTTAGGATCAAGATAAACACAAAATAGGTATTTTTTTTGTAACAGAGACAGACAAAACATATTCTACATTTTGATACTAACAATTTTATTATCATTGACTGGCTGTAATCCACAGTTTGATCATTCCAATCAGTTCCACTGAGGACTGTTTAAGAATAAATGGAAACTGAGCTACATCCAGTGATGTATTCTATAGCATACAATGATTCTTTGCGCTGTGCTGCTCTACAATCCAGTAAATAAAACATACACTATTAAAGTTATCTAGCTACAAGGAAAAGTGATACAACTATATATTAACTGAGGGCCATTAGGGCTTTAAAATGTCTTCTATAATTACCAACAAGACTTGTTCAGTATCCTGAGAGTAAATCTTTATCGGGGGGATGGCATAGGGGACTATTGATGGAAGGTAAACTGAGAAAGCTATCTCCATGAGTTCCTTATGGTTTGGGTTTCATGGGCCCAACCCATTAAAACTATGGTACACTGCCAGTGGTTTAGAAAGCTGCTGCGGCTACCCAGTGTGAGCTGTTGACAGATCTGAGATGATGAATGGAAATTAGGAGATAGTGTGACGAACTACAGGTACAGGAAAAGACCTATGTAAAGAGAGGGACATGTAAAAACGACTCAAACATTACACTGTCTACCTTGGAGGCAGAACACCCTGCCTCAATGGCCATAATGTGCTTATGTCCCTATTATATAATTATATTCTCTATATCATCTCAAATAATTTAACGGCGCGCTCCCGGGACTGCATGATGACGTCACTACTTGGAAGTGATGTCATCACACAGGTGTGGCTGCCCCAGGAGCACTCCTGTGCTCCATGGGGGGGGGGTCCGATTCAGCCCAGAATGGGCCACTTTGCCACGGGGGAGCACTCCCCCATGTGGCAGTGGCTAGATCTGGGCCATTTTGGGCCCAAATTAGGTCAAAAGGGCCCCAAATGGTCCAGATTAGCCTGGAACAGGCTGTTGCCACATGGGAGAGCACTCCCCCGCTGGACAGCAGCCTGATCCTGGCCCATTTGGGCCTGGGCCTGGCCATTTTGGGCCCAATCCTAGCTGTTTCAGGCCTAATCCCCGCCAAATTGGGTTTGAATTTGGCCTAAAATGGCTGAAAGGGGGCCAAAATGGCCAGGATCAGACAGCTGCTGCGTGGGGGAGTGTCCCCCCCACCTGGCAGAGGCCCAATCCTGGCCATTTTGGGCCCCATCCTGGATGTTTTGGGCCTAATTTGGCCAAATCATGGCCAAATTCAGGCCAACTCCTGTGGCAAGGGCCAGATGCTAGCCATTTTGGGCCCAACCCTGGCCATTTTGGGCCTGAATTGGCCCAAAATGGCTGAAAGGGGCTCAAAATGGCCAGGATTGGGCCAGTGCCGGGTGGGAGAGTGTCCCCCTGTCTGGCAGAGGCCCAGTTTTGGCTGTTTGGGGCCAGATCCTGGCTGTTTGTGGCCCCTTTTGGCCATTTTGGGCCCAGTTCAGGCCCCAAATGGCCAGGATCAGGCCCAAAACAGCCAGGATGCAGCTGCTTCTGGGTGGGGGAACCCTTCCGACTGGCAGCAGCCTGATGATTCTGGCCATTTTGAGCCCTATCTAGGCCGTTTCGGCCCAGATCCTGGCCGTTTTGGGCCCTAAATGGGCCCTAAATGGGCCCAAAATGGCTGAAATGTCCTGGATCCAGGCTGAAAAGGACTGGAAAGGGCTGCTGCCAGGTGGGAGACCATCTCCTGCCTGGCATCGGCCAAATCCTGGCCATTTTGGCCCCAATCCAGGTCATATCTGGCCCTAAATGGGCCCCAAACTGCCATAATGGCTTGGATTGGGGCCAAAACAACTTGGATCAGGTTGCTGCCAGGTGGGGGAACCCTCCCCTCCCTGGCACTGGCCCAATCCTGGCTTGTGGCAGGCAGGGGAACTCTCCCCCACCCAGCAGCAGCCAAATTCGGGCCCAAAATAGGCTATTTTTTTCGGATCAAAAATACCAGTTTTGTATTCAGAACTCCCCCCCCCCACACACACACACCAGGATTCCATAATTAACTAGGTCCCTTATTCAAAATGTAACTGAAGGTTTATTTACAGAAGGTTAAAATCAAAATGCTGGTAGGCAGGTGTTTGAACTGAAGAAACAGAAAGGTTTTTATACACCCATTTTTAAAATACCCATGAGACAGCATTCACGTGGGTATTTTAAAGAGCTGCCAGAATGCTGTTCCGAGGTGTTGCAGTTCAAAAAATCCTTGGTTATACACCATTTTATATTTGCATGAAACAGACCGTGGGACGTTTTATCATTAATCCAAGTATTACACAAGCATACACAGTGTCTGAGGATGGACCCAAATTCCAGAGAGACGTGGCCATATTAGTCTGTTAGAGCAGGACAGAATCTTGTTTCACCCCAAACAGTTTAACTGATAAACTTCCATGGACTAGAATACAGTTTTTCACATGCATGAATTAATTTTACATAGAGAAAAAGACTGTGAATAGTGCAGTTAAAAATACAGGTAGGCACTTAAAAAAGTAAGTATTTCATGAATTTGGGTATCGGGGAGGTCATAAACATTGGTATTCCCAAAATTCGGATAAAAAAATATCAGTTCTGTATTCAGAACTCCCCCCCCCCCCGGATTCCACAATTAACTAGGTCCCTTATTCCCTATGAGGAAATCTTTCCAAGGGGCTTGAATAGCTGTTTTAGGAGCAAATAGCATCAACATTACAGTAGAGGGAGGGACGTCTGTCTCTAAAGATGCCCCTCCCCTAAGTTTCAAGAAGATTGGTCAAGAGATCCAATTCTATGGGGGTGTCCCCATCTTCTGTTTCCTATGTGATGGGGGGGATCCAATGGTTTCTCCAGGGAACAGAAGCCTTAACCAAGCACACAAACACAAAAAATAAAAAGAACTGTAAAAGCTCGACAGAACCACTGCCAAACCAGAGAATCCAAGCAGAACCAACCTGGCAGCAGAAGGCATGTGCTTCAAAAATACTTTGTTTTGGCAGCCTGCCTGTCTATCCAATCACAACGATTCATCACGATTGGACAGACAGTTAAGCTCTCCCCAATGTGCAATTTCATTCACCTGTAAGAATTGCCTCCCTCCTCTCTCCTTTTTTAAGCCCGCCAAAAGCTGCAAATAGTAAAAGTAAAGCCTTGCACCCTTTAAAATTCTGGTCCCAGTTATTTCCAAGTATGTTCAGGGTCAATTGGGACCAGCAATACCTGTTTATCTGAAAATTCCAATACTGATCAGTGTAATGTTTTGCTAATTTTGAACCACCCCATTTTTAAAAATCTTTGGCTTTGGACCTTAAATTCAGCTCCTCCTTACATTACCTTAAACTTATACAAAAGTAAGGCTCTGGTCACAGCTAATACACTTTTTAATTCATCACATTGCATGAATGCATCTCCCCCTACCCCCATAGGTACTTTGGAAATGGCATTCTCTGCCTACCTGACAATTGGGTCCTTGCAAAGGGAGACCCTTCACCTCCTATTAGCTTTGGAAAAGTTTAGAAGAGAAAATTCAATCATAGGTTGTAATTCAAAAGACTCTTCCCTGTGAATAAGCGCTATTGAATAATATGGAACTCACATCTGCCTAGACCTGTTTAGGATTGCTTCCATAGTCTTTCAGAGCTCAATTTTTTTTCCAAGTCAAAAGACAAATGCGCACCTACTCTCTCACTTTCAAAAACTCCCCCCACCCCCAGCAAAAAGAAAATTTATGGGAAGGGAGGGATTAAACCAGTCATTCTGACTGCTTGCCTGCACTTGGGCAATGGAGATATTGGCAGTGAGAGCAACCCATTTTGCAGCAGAATGCTGAGCATCAAAAGAAGGATGCTCACGCCTCATTGTGGGAACAAAGCACAAGGAAACATGAAACCAACGGGCAACAGCAGAATGCAAAGGTAATAAGTTGGCACTAGGGTTGCCAGGTCCCTTTGCCTTCCTAGTGGGAGGGAGAGAACCTGGGGCTTACCTTCCTGTTGCCCCTGGTATTCACTTCACGCACGCACGAAGCACGTGCACAGCCCCATGCCAGCACAATGATGTTACTTCCAGGAAGTGATGTCATCACACAAAGCAGAGTGTGCACATGTTTTGTAGCGGGCTGCTTTGGGTGCCAAATGGGCTCATTGGCCTGCTGCAAAGCGCAGGAGCATTCTCAGGGCAGGCAGCATGATGACATCAGTTCATATAATGTGAGAGGGAAAGTCAGATGATTGAGTAGTGGAAGAGACCTGCAGTATATTAACACTAAATGGAGCCTGTTACAACATAACACCAGAAGTGCCACTCCAGTCAATTTTTAAAATCTTTTTTACAACTGTACTGGAAGACTAGAAAAAAGGTTGTCATGCATACGGCCTACTACAGAGGAAAACTTGGGTTTTTACTTATTTTTTTTAGCATTTTCTGGTACATTATTTTTATTCTGCACATAATTGTGCTGACAGGTGTCGAGCCGTACCAACATCCCTCTTTGCTATACAGCAGCTAAGATTCAATTGAGTGCGGCCAATCACCAAAGGACTGCACACCATACTACTGATAAGCATCTGGCTTAGATGAACTCCATCATAGATGCCTCTAGGCACTTACAAAGTTTTCCTGCCTTGTTTTTTTTTTAAAAAAAATATTTTAAATCTTTTTAAAAATGTAATCAGAAAAATACACATTTCTACTTGTTTGTTTATTTTCAAATAAGCAAGTAGCCTTACCAATACTTGAGGCGAGTCCACTGTGGTACCGTACTTGGCCATTACCACTGCTGGTTTCATACTTGCCCTTTCATTAGGACATCAGTGTAATTAACCAGGTCTATTTAAATAAGTTTAAGCTCCATGATACAGTGTGAAGCAGGCAAAAAGGAGTCTCATGACTAATTAGAGATAATCTGGAAAAAAAATCTTGCTTGGGTCCCAAAGTGACCAGCAAATCCCACACTGTATTCTCTCTAATGTTAAACATGTTTGCACATGTTAATGTGCAAACAAATCCACAAATTCAGACCAATTGTCATGATATTTAACATTTTTTCTTGCCTACTAAAGTCAACTCCTTCTTTGACAGCAAAGTCTACTAAAAACTTCACTACAACTGACAAGTTCTCTGAAACTGCTATTCATCTAAGTGAAAAGGAAACTTTTAATAATTTGAAATATCACTGAAGGGTTACCAGTGGCATCTGCTGAGATCTTAATAATGAATGCTGTGGCTTACTTCTTACTTCTCTGCAATGAGGTTTCTCACAGTGAAATCTCAACACTTAATACTTTACAAATGAAAAATCTTATTCCTCCTTATCTTTGCTACAATGACTGGACAAAGAAAAAAACCTGAAACAACCAGATTTCATATTCTTCCAGGTTCTATATCAAGTGTTCATTTTTATTAATTCATGCTACTTTTATACTGGATATTTCATTTGTGCCCACATCTGGAGCTCTTGGTTGATTCTGACCAAAAATAAAAGGTGAAGATACCCAAATAAAAGCCCCACCTATTTGTATAACAGAAGAGGACTCTGGCAATTGTGCAGGGAAATAGAAGCCTACTCTTTTATAGGGTTCAATCCACCCAAGAGTATTTGATATTGCATTGGTTTCAGTAGGAGAGCTTTAAACTAGACATGGGCATGAACAGCATTACGAACAGAAAAAACCCACGAACAGCCTAATCTGCTGTTCTCGAACAAGCTGTTCGTGAGGCCTCATCCTAAACGAACAGGTGGTCATTGCGAGCCTCGTTCGTCAAGCCAGACAGTCTGGCACCTGCAATCAATCCCCTTGGCAACCGGAGGCAGGGAGAGACTGAACTCTGTCTGAACTCCTTCTGGCTTTCCTTCTGGCTTTAACCCTTCAAAGTACTTCCAGCAGAGAGTCCGGTTTTTGCCACTGTGAAGAGAAAATGACAGCCAACGGGGAGAACCATGGATTATGCCTTTCACGGGGTGCAATCTCTGTGAAACTTGGGAAGTCTTCAGAGGACAGTGAGGACTATGTCCCCTGCAAATTTGGTGGGTATTGGACATTGGGAAGGTCACTTTTGCAACCCCTCAAACTAGCTCCCGGCAGACACTGCAGTTTTTGCCAGGACAGGGGCCTTTAAACTATCAGCTGGCAGGTGGCAGCGGGGAATCCTAAGTGGGGTGGGGTTGGGGTGGGGTTCTGGCCCCCACAAACAATGAACAACAAACATGTCCGGGAACAGTTCATGTTCATCCATGTTCATTGTTCATTGTTGGTGGATGGCAATGAACAACGAACAGGGTGTTCGGCTTTTTTTTTCTGTTTGTGCCCCTGTCTACTTTAAACACATGCTTATTTTCCCCATTAAATTAATGGGATTTTAACATAGTTCTCTCTAGATAGATAGTGCTCATAGTTATGTTATTAGAACAGATCTGTTAATCAGTGTATCTGATGGATGAGGTATCTTTCTGAGGAAGAAGACTATTTCCTTTAGAAAATGACTCGGAGGAGATAGAGATCAGATTATGACTTCCTTCCACTAATTTATGAATCTCCCTTCACCAGGGCTCATTTGGAGACATTTTAATAGATCTGAAAAGAGGTCATGTGGGTTTTGGCCCTGCCCACATGATTCCTTTTCCTCCGAGTGCAAGCCAAGTGGTGCTGGTCTCCAAAGGAACATAAGCTGGTTGGATTCATTCTGCTCTGCTACTTTACTTGTGAGAGAGAATGAGTGAGTGTGTGGGTGCAAGCAGGGCTGGCTCTCCAGAGAAGGGTAAACTGCTTTGAGTTTATTCTCCTTTAAGGAAATACCTGGAAATGTTTGTGGAAAGGGGCCTGAGGGGTGGATGTTGCCTTCTGACACACTTCCGGTGATGTTGAGATGTGACATATGCTAATGAGTTATGCTAATGAATTCCTGCAGTTCTTTTTCTAGGAAATGACCCCTGCCTCTCACTAAATCAAGGCTTCCCCTGCCCTGTGGAACAAAGCTTTCCACTTAGAGCCAGTTTGGTGTAGTTGTTAAGACTGGCAAGACTCTAATTTGGAGAACCAGGTTTGATTCCCCACTCCACTTGAAGCCAGCTGGTGACCTTGGGTCAGTCACAGCTTCTAGGTCAGCCCCACCCACCTCACAGGGTGACTGCTGTGGGGATAATAATAACATACTTTGTAAAATGCATTACAAAGTGGGCATTAAGTTGTCCTGAAGGGCAGTTTATAAATCAAATGCTATTATTAGGGAATCACAGCCTAGGATGTCCAGCTTCCTCTATAGAATTCAAAAGAACTTGTTTTTTTTCTGACAGCACTCAGTACAAAGGAATTAAAGGGTCTCTTTTATACAGTAAACAGTTTTGCACTACCTTCTGAAAGAGTAGTAGCTTCCAGATTGTTTACAGTCAAGGCAGATGCAAAGTTCACACCATACTTTTCTTTATGGTAAGAAAAAGGAAAATATAAGGAGAAAAGTCCTTTCAAAATGTTGAGCTGAGTTGCTTTCTCAGTTTTCTGGCTCTTCATGGGTACACAACTCAGCAGTAAACTTCTAATGTGTAATAACTTATAGAATTCAGTCAGCAGCAATACTCATAACTAGACATGGGCACGAACCAAAAAAAATTAACGAATCCACTGTTCATGGTTCGGTGCCGATGATGATCCCGAAGTCGTGAACCACAATGGATATTTCCCGTTGCCGAACCGGTTTGCGGTTCGCGGTGCTCAGAATGGCCCCCGTTGCACTTAGAGAGCCTAGATTCACAGAGAGTGTGCAGCAGGCTCTCCTCTAGTCAGCACCCAATTTTGGTCAAGATTGCAATAGGTATCTTGGAGTTATACCCTCTTCAATTCGAGGCCCCCAGGAAACTCCCACAAAAATCCAAGCTCAATTATACTTTCTCTGGCTCTCCCCAAAGGCTAGCAAGCAGCAAGCAACAACTCTCACACTCCACTGCTCACTGAAAGTGAAAGCCAGCCTAGGAGTGCAGTGCTTTTTATAAGCTGAGGTTCCATAGAGCAATGTAGGAGGTCTGTGTTTGGCTGTCAGAGCTGCCTATCAGGGTTTGCAGGGATGAGATTGGAGTGCCCATGGCTACAGAACACCCCCTCCCCCTCCCTCCCCCGGGTGTCTTCTCCCAACTTGTAACTGCTTTGCAGCTCCATGGTTGGAAGGAAGACCTGCCGACCAAGCTAAGCTGGGCTTTGATTCGGGTTTCCAGGGCGACAGAAGGAGCGCAGATAGAGTTCAGGCATCCCCCCAGCTTCGTTTCCAGGGGAATTGATTGATGGCGCCTAACTGTCTGGCTTCCCGAATCACGGCCAAACGCATAGAACCAGGCTTCTTCCGAACGCTGGTTCATTTGCCGTAGACAATCATGAACTGCCAGATTGCGATCACGCAATCGCTAATTCCGTTGGTTTTTGAAGTTCGTAATGTGGTTCGTGCCCATGTCTATTCATAACATTGTTTTTAAATGAATGTAATGTGCTCTGAATGAGCAGCTGGGAAAATTTCTAGTTGCCATACAAAGAATATATTACTGTCATGACATCTCATACATACCTTTCCCTAACTTAGATTAGCTCCTCTGTCTTCACCTTGAGCTTCTCATAACATACTAAAGACCAGTTCTTCTGTGTGCACTTCTGACTACCTTCTACCAGGAAACATCTGCAGTACAGGGGACATTGGTCTATAACAGAACAGGAAACCGAGACATTTTCTACCAATGTACAGCATACACTTTCTTAAGTAATTTAAAATAATGATTTAAAAGTGATTTTTAAAATCACTTAAGTCTCTTTATGCAGTCATTTTACTAAAGTGGATCTTATACTTAATTTTAAAAAATCTCAGATCCGCTCAGAATTGTCATTCACATTCACACACCATTAAATTTACTAACTTCATGCACATTTTTATTACTTTAAAAAATCACCACAAATAATTCCTCTGGAGGAATTATGCCTCATCTTTAGTAATTATTAATAATTCCATCACAAATAATTCTTCTGGGGATGATTTAGGTTTGTTCAGTTGGATTTTGTGCTGCTATGTTGATGTTTATATGTATTTTAAATTGTGTAAATTTGGATGTTTTTATGGTTGCTAATTTATAATAATTGTTTTACATATTTTAACCTCTATGGATCTGTAATCTGCCCTGAGCCTGCGGGAAATGTGGGGATGGCGGAATATAAATCCAAAATAAATAAATAAATAATAAATAAATTTCATATATCCAGAACAAAAAGGAGACTTATGGCAAGTTAAAAGACAGATAGGTGCACTGTGGCACATAATGTTGTTACTGTCCCCCCTTCAATGTATTTCGCACAGTAGTGCTGATATGTGGGAATGATTTTTGAGAGCACTTTGATGACTTAAAAATGCAACCAGCTCACCTGTCATCCAAAATTTCTACAAACAGTTGAATTTTATCTCAGCTTCCAATAGTTTTATTAACCAGTAGGATACTGGCAGTGAAATCTGAAGCAGACTTACTCCAGTCTAAGCCCATTGGTTTCAATTGGCTTTGACTGAAGTAACTCTGCTTAGGCTTTCACTGTAAGTGTATAATTTTGGGACTTTTTTGCTCTTAGAAGAGTATCAGGAGATATGATAGCATCCTACCTGCGCAAAACAGAGTTCATCTAGGTACAGATAAGCTATTTGGCTAGACAATTTATGTTTGCAGCACATATGAAGTATGTTTCATGGATTTACCATGAACACCATAAGCTTATTTAAACCATTTAAAGCATGCTGGGCAGTTGATCAAATATCCTATTGTGATTCAATTATTGACAAACATGTTGGATATACAATTCTTATGGATTGTCTGTTTTTTGTTATGCAGCCATTATAGAACAATATTTTTGAGTTATTTGCAATAACAAAGCTTTGTACAATATATTAAACAGTTTGGCAGTCTGTCATTTGTAAATGTTTTCAGCTAACGACATATTTTATATTGAATGGGATAAGACCTAAGCTATAATACTCTCCATTAGTTTTCACTGAGAAAGTCTGAGGAGTGCTGTAAGGCTGTAAACAAAATATTAAAATGCATGAATGCCTAACATGGTAGACCGTATAATCTTGCGATAATTGCATCCATTTAAAGATGAGGCATTCAAAATTGCCACCTGCTCACCTGCTAAAGACAAGCAAATCAAAATCATGTGGATAAAAATTGAGGTTTGCCCAGTAGATGGACATTTTCAACACATACAGTTCCCAATTTTAGATCTCACAGGGTGACAGCTGTTCATTATTCATCCCTTTTTCCTGAACTAAGTACTTGCTATGTTATGGTATTAGATAGAGCCTCTAGACATGAAAAAAAAATATTCTAATTGCTTTTTTTATTAATCAGGCCAATATTCAAATTCAAGTTAAAATCAAAATATTATCAGAGTCATTATTATAGAATATTTATTATGACAAGTAACATAACTGAAGCATTAAAACAGAAGTGGGTAGTCGGGGAAAATATTTTAATCCCAACAGTAGATGCATACAGGGGAATTTCAAGAAGCAGCACATAACTTCTGACCATCAAGATGGGTTATGTACATCCTGTATATAGACCTCAGTTTTTGCACAATAGTTCTAGTGAGTTACAATCCAAATATAATTATAGTTGCTGAGTTAAGCCTTAGAGCACTACAAATTAGTGACTGTGAACTCTTTCAGCATGGGGTACTGCTAACTCTCTAAGCCTAAAATGCTTTATCCATGTAATTATCAAATCCAAGGGCAGACTAGAGAACCTGGCCTCTCCTGTCAGGAAACCAGAAGCCACCTAAGATAACTCTGATTTCCCAGTGAGATGCTTCTGTCAAGGTAACATGGTCCTTCACAGACATTGCTTTTGATCTGGATACTACTGTTTTCAGGCAAAGTTGGTTCCCCAGGTCAAAAAGTACCACATAGTTTGCCATTTCTTACCTGACATGTATACCTTTCACATTGGAAAATGATGATACAGAGGCCTCTGGGACAACTTTTCATTGCCTGACAGGGTTGCCTCCCATGTAAAAAGTGAATGAAGAGAAAGAAGGATTTATTCATAGTCGATGATCAATAAGAGGCAGCTTCATAAAAAAAAGTTTGTAAAGAATTTTGACAATTGTTGCTATGTTAATTATCTATAATTGTACAAGATCCTTGGGGCTTCTTGACTCAAAGAACCTATTTTCTCACCAAACTGAACTCTCTTCATGTACACCTCATCACATACACATATATTCAAATCTCCACCATCTTGGAAAAGAGTAACCACATAAATAATGTCTACTCAAGTCAGTTTTACAGCTACATGTTTCAGAAACACATGCAAACTTAAAACTATGTTAGCGAGTGACTCTTTTGTGGAAGTAGAACTAACAGGAGGGAATCCTAGGCACTAACAGTGTGATCCTAAGAAGAGTTACTCCAGTCTAAGACCATTGAAATTACTGTAAGACCATTACTGTAAAAGTGTATTAATTACATAAAGCTTCTTAAAATTTGTATTTCAGCATGCACGGCCTCACTGACAATTTTTCCAGAAATCTTAGGAAGTTATATATATATATATATATATATATATATATATATATATATATATATATATATATATATATATATATATATATATATATATATATATATATATATATATATATATATATATATGCAAGTTATATATATATATATATATTTGCAAGTTATATATATATGTATATATATATTTGCAAGACAGTATATGCCCACTGTGCTGTTAAACTGTTAATGCTTCTTCACCTGCTGCACAGTTATAATGTAGTATGTTAGTGACTGATCAAAATGCATGGATTTTCTGTGACATTCACTAATGTAGGATTTTTTTTCCTGTTTAGATTTCATATATTCCTACTGATAACAAAATTACATGATTTAACTTGTTGTAGCAGTTCTACTGAGCATCAGAACTGCTTGGTGTTTTCTGGTTTATAATTAGTGTTTCCTCCTGTGCAACTGCCATCTTTGCTCAGATACTAAGTAGAAGTTGCAGTCCATTGAAGCCAAGGTGTAGCTCTGCTTATGATTTCTCTGGAAGTATGTCTCTAGCCTAAATTTGGTCCAATCCGTCTTAGCTGCTTGCAACGAGGTACAACTTCTTCCCTTGTGTTTTAGACCCAATAGACACACCAGGGCCGATTCCAGACGACTAACCTTAAATCGCTCCATGCCGCCCTCTTCCGCAAAACTCGCGCGAGGAAACGCGATATTTCGCATTTTCCCCGTCGCGATCCGGAAGAGGGCGGCATGGAGCGATTTAAGGTTAGTCGTCTGGAATCGGCCCAGTCTGGTCAACTAAGCATAGCTTAACCATTTTTTTCTATCATAATTTGATGGAGGTTTTTTATGGTGGAAATCTAGACTTATGAAACAGTTCAGTATACACACTTGGGGTCAATATGAATGTAGAAAGCCTCAAGAATGAATGTATTCAGGTGATATGAATGACACGGCTGCGAATACTGTTGCAAGATTTAAAAAGGATTATGAAGCTCTTGGAAGGCAGTTGAAGACATTGGGGGCTCAGGTGGTATTCTCTTCTATCCTTCCAGTCACAGGAAGAGGAGCACGCAGGGAGCGGACCATACTTGAGGTGAATCGTTGGCTGAGTTGGTGGTGCCGGCAGGAGCGCTTTGGGTTCTGGGACCATGGGATAGGTTTTCTTAGAGAAGGACTTCTAGCACATGATGGGCTTCACCTCTCAAGGGCAGGGAAGAAAACGTTTGGAACGAAACTGGAGAACTTCATCAGGAGAGCTTTAAACTGATGCTGGAAGGGGAAGGGGACAATCGACATGGCGATTTCAAAGATGAAGTGAAACAGTGGGGACCCACCTGGGTAGGAAAGGTCAAACAAAGGTACAAGGCTACAAGTGTCTATATACCAATGCCCAAAGTATGGGCAATAAGAAAGAAGAGCTTGAGCTTCTATTGCAAACAGAGGGCTATGACATAGTAGGAATTACTGAGACTTGGTGGGATGATTCCCATGACTGGAATATGCTAGTGGATGGGTAAGAGTTGTTCAAGAAAAAACGGAAGGGTAGAAGAGGAGGTGGAGTGGCATTGTATGTGAGGAAAGGGCTTGATTGTCAAGAAGTTATGGAGAATGGGGCGGACAGCCCGGTGGAAAGCATATGGGTAGAAATAAGGGGAGGAAGGACAAAGGGTATTATTGTTGGAGTCTGCTACAGACCACCTGACCAGCGAGAAGAAATGGATGCTGTCCTCTTTGAACAGATTGGTAGAGTATCCAGACATCAGAACCTTGTAATTATGGGTGACTTCAACTTCCTTGATCTGTGCTGGGAGGCAGGCTCAGCAAAGCGTCATGAATCACGCAATTTCCTGACCTGCCTGGCCAATAACTTCCTTTTTCAAAAGGTGGAGGAAGCTACAAGGGGCTCAGTCATACTAGACTTGATATTAACCAACAGGGAAGAATTGGTAGATGAGATGAAGGTGGTGGGGACCTTAGAGGGAAGTCCTCCTTGAATTCCAGTTGCTGTGGGGGGCCAAGGAAGTTCATAGCCAGACTCGTAGGTTAGATTTTCATAGGGCCAACTTCGATGAACTCAGAGGCTTGATGAGAGTCATTCCGTGGGGGAGTGTGCTGGAAGGGAAAGGAGCGAGTGAAGGGTGGGCCCTTCTCAAGCACGAGCTTTTGCAAGCTCAAGCCCTCACTATCCCAGCAAGATGGAAACATGGTAAGGGCTCCAAGAAACCAATGTGGATGTACAGAGAGCTCCAGAATAAGCTAAGGGAGAAAAAGGAAATGTTCAGGAAATGAAGAGAAGGACAGACCTCTAAAGAGGAGCATATGAGGGTTACTAGGTACTGCAGATCAGCCATCAGAGAGGCCAAAGCTCAGTATGAGCTGGGTCTGGCCAGGAGGGCTCACTACAATAAGAAAAACTTCTACAGATATGTGAGAAGCAAACGCAAGGTAAAAGAGGCAATTGGACCGCTGTTGGGAGTGGAAGGAGAAACTCTGATGGAGGACAGAGAAAAAGCAGACAGGCTTAATGACTTTTTTGCCTCTGTTTTCTCCCTGAAGAACTCAGGCACATCTAGAGATAGTAGAAAATGTGGCAGGACACCTGAGTGGCTAATTGACATTGACAGAGAGGTTGTGGAGAGGCATCTGGCTGCAGAAGTTATCTTCTGAAAGAACTTGCAGAACCCCTGTCCATCATCTTCAAGGCCTCCTGGAGGACTGGGGATGTGCCACAAGATTGGAGAAGAGCGAATGTTATCCCAATCTTTAAGAAAGGGAAGAAGGATGACCCGGGAAACTACAGGCCGGTCAGTCTGACTTCTGTTGCTGGGAAGATATTAGAACAGATTTTAAAGGGATCAATCTGTAAGCATCTGAAGGACCGCTCAGTGATCCGGGGAAGTCAGCATGGTTTTGTTTCTAACAGATCTGCAGAACCAACCTGGTTTCCTTCTTTGATCAAGTGACCAGCTTACTGGATCGTGGGAACTCTGTTGACATGATTTATCTGGATTTCAGTAAAGCTTTTGATAAGGTCTCCCATGACATTCTGATAGGCAAACTGGAAGACTGTGGAGTGGACTATAGGACAGTTCAGTGGATAGGGAACTGGTTGGAGGACCACACTCAAAGAGTGGTGGTCAATGGCGTTTCATCAGATTGGAGGGAGGTGTCCAGTGGGGTGCCGCAGGGCTCAGTTTTGGGACCGGTACTTTTCAATATTTTTATCAATGATCTGGATGAAGGAGTGGAAGGGTTGCTCATTAAATTTGCTGATGATACCAAATTGGGAGCAGTAGCAAACACCCAAGAAGATAGAATTAAAATTCAACAAGACCTGAATACTCTGGAGAAGTGGGCAGCTGTGAATAGGATGCAATTCAACAAAGACAAGTGCACAGTATTACATCTGGGCCACAAAAATGGGAAGCACAAATACTGGATGGGGGATACACTTCTGGGCAGTAGTATATGTGAAAGGGATCTTGGGGTAAGAGTGGACTGTAAACTAAATATGAGCAGTCAGTGTGATGCGGTGGCAAAAAAGGCTAATTCAATCTTGGGTTGTATCAAAGGGGCCATAGCGTCGAAATCGCAGGAGGTCATAGCCCCTCTCTATACTGCCTTGGTCAGGGCACACCTGGAGTATTGTGTGCAGTTCTGGAGGTCTCGCTTCAAAAAGGATGTGGCCAAAATCGAGAGGGTGCAGAGGAGAGCGACGAGAATGATCAGGGGTCTGGCGACTGAGTCCTACGAGGAAAGGCTGAGGGCCTTGGGAATGTTTAGTTTGGAGAAGAGGAGGTTGAGGGGGGGGGGACATGATTGCTCTCTTTAAATATTTGAAAGGCTGTCATTTGGAGGAGGGCAGGGAGCTGTTCCAATTGGCAGCAAAGGGTAGGACCCGAAACAATGGGCTTAAATTACATGCACAAAGGTACCGGCTGGATATTAGGAAAAACTTTTTCACAGTCAGAGTAGTTCAAAAGTGGAATTAGCTGCCTAGGGAGGTGGTGAGCTCCCCCTCACTGGCAGTTTTCAAGAAGAGGCTGGATGAATACTTGTCAGAGATGCTTTAGGCTGATCCTGCACTGGGCAGGGGGTTGGACTAGACGGTCTGTATGGCCCCTTCCAACTCTATGATTCTATGATTCTGTATGATAACATTAATGGAATATATGCTAAATCATCCACATCAAAGTACATGAGTGCACCCCCAAGCATCCTGGGCTCAACTGAAACAAAATAGCTTATCTTCAGAATCCCATTTGGAATGAAATCGCTCTGATATAGGCAGAGAGTGGTGCTTAAGAGAGGTAGGTAGTCATGCTTAGCAGAAGGTAAATCTTTTATAGAGCAACTGAAAAAAATTTCACTCTATCACCAATCTAATTTCTACAACAGCAAATAGTTCAGAAAGTGCATGTGATGATTATATAACTGTGGAATAGAACAAAAAAAAGTTAATAAATCATTCCACAGTTTCTACACTTAGTTCAGAATGCCAGTAGTGTACAAATTGAGCAGCCAGCTGTGTTTGGCTCTGAGCTCCCCCCCCCCCCGCCCAACCCTCTCTCATTTAGCTACCTAAAGGCATTCAAGGCTTATTTTGACAGCACAGTGTCACTTACATTGGTCCTATCTAATCTAAGGCTGCTGCAGCAGACCAGATTGCCTGCCAATTCTGGGGAAAGGTGTAGAAGTGAAAGGGCCTGTAATTAACCGTGGCATTAAGTTAAACAAGAACTATTGATATAATGGCATTGCCTTTCACTGCCGCTACCTTTTACCCACACAGCACGTCTCTTGAGGAAACCCCAGGAAAAACAAGACACCACAATGGACCTACATCAAAAACCATGTTAAGACTGATGCGCCACTGGCATGATTAAGAAATTTTCTCAAGGATACAATCAGGATCAAACATAATACCAATATTTTTAAAAAGGCTAGCGGCTTATTTCCACAGTACCTCCAATGAGATATAATTTGATTTTGAAAACAGATGGATTTTTTAAAAAAGTGTAAATGAAATACTCAGCACTATATGCAAGGCATACAATGCATTTGCCAACTCTGGCAACTCTCAGCCCCACCCACCTCACAGGGTGATCATTGTTGTGGGGATAATAATGACATACTTTGTAAACCACTCTGAGTGGGCATTAAGTTGTCCTGAAGGGTGGTATATAAATTGAATGTTGTTGTTGTTATTGTTGTTGTTATTATTATTGTTGTTGTTGTTGTTGTTACATTCAGTCATTCAACCCTTTTATACTGATCCCTAAGCCTAAGAAAGTCTCTGTCATTTGATTGCTTTGGACTGGGTATCTAAGGCTAGAATGCTCAGGATCCCCGCCCCCCAAAAGTAAATTGTAAAATATTTAAAGAATTAGATGATAAAATTAAGAGGTTGAAAAGCCTTGAGATGAACACATTGACATCTGACAAAAAGTAACTGTTGTTGAAGAAGGCAAAATACATACGTTTCCCCTAATAACTCAAGGGCAGCCAAATATGTGACTTGGCAGTTCTCAGGGTATTGCCAGAATAGAAAACAGAAGCCCCTTTGCATTTCCTTTCCCCATTCCTCATCCCTGTAATATCTGGAGAAGTTTCACATATTCTCTACAGTTCAGATGCACAGATGATCTCTACATAGTATTTTACTATGGGGTAATGGTTGTATAAAAGTTCCATTTCAGACATTGTGCAGTAGCATAGAAACAAGAAATGTGAAGGATCTGTGCTTCCTGTTCCTGCATTTAATGTCCAATGGACTAAAAACAAAATCTGCATATTTAAAAATGATGGATTAAAAATTCTTAGTGACTGTAATGTTTAAAATGAATGTCAAAATTAGGCTGTTACGATCTTTACTTTCCTTGGGGTAGATGTTTCTTTTAATCTTTCCCTTACACCCTCTGGGTATTATTCCAAGATATTTTATTTAAAATTTCCCTTTTGGTAACGTTCCTAAGCGTCAGGCTCCTTCGTGGTTCTATGTGGCCCTGAGGATAGGAATGGGATATAGCAATGACAGCTACACTGGGATATAACAAAACAAAAATAAACTTTTATTTAGTCAAGAAGCGTATTGGTTTCATAAACGTAGTTCTCAGTTCTTAAAGTTACATCATTTACTCTCATTCACACAGATCTCTTCTAAGGCTTCACACACAGTTAGCCTCTTTTACTAGACTCAATAGTTCTCTCACAAATACTTCAATATACTCAGGCAGCACACAGCTAGCCTCTCTTTCTCTGACTCTCATTCACAGAAATATTAAACCTGCTCAGACAGCACACAGCTGGCCTCACTTTCCCTGACTGAGTGTTCTTTCACAAACATGCTCAGTTCAGGTTCCACACAGGTTATATTTCTCTCATAAATCCTCCAATATACTCAGGCAGCACACAGCTAGCCTGCTTTCCTCTGACTGAAAATTTTCTCTCTGCACTGTCAGTCTAAACTGCCTTCACTCTGCCCACACTCTCAGTCATCAACCAACCATATCACTCAGTCTTCCCTCTCTCACCCCCACTCTTCAACTAGCTCAAACCAAGCATTTAAAGACACATGCACACATTTACTTGAAATCATTACATAGGCCTTTGAAAGAATTCTTGCCCTTGAAAGCTAAAAATAAAAGTTATTGTTGGTTCATTGCCTGTACTATTTTATAATAAAACTTGTAAGGAAAATATAATTAATAAATGAACCAAATGTAACTGGGAATGTAGTTTTTTTTTAAGTAAATGGAAATAGCTGATAAAAGGAGTAGTATTTGAGACAACACTGGGAGATTATGTTGTGCAAGGTTATACCAGTAAAATAAGAAAAAGCTCCTTTTCTATAAACTGGTAGCACTATCCACAGATTTCTCTGGCCCAAGCAACACGTCTGCACAAATCTCAAGGGGAAGCGATGCAATTTGCCTGATACCATGGCTAAAAAAATGCTGATGAGTCTGTGTGTTTAACAGCTGCATCCCATAACATCCAGGGCAGGTTTTACTCCAGCTTGGATCAGTTATAAATTATGAGCCTTTAGAATGTGTGTTTAGAGCTTTCAGGCGATGAGGCTAGGTGCCACGAGTCCTACTCTCTACAGGGCCATTCTATCACTCTGCCATTTGGAGACAAACAGCTGTTGTACTTTCTGCCATACATCTGCCTTTTTAGCGCTCATATCATAAAATCATAGAATAGATTTCCTCAAAAGGCATCATGCTTTTACCACACTGTATTACTACATTAAATATAGCATTATCAGGGTTATCAGGAAAGGGAGGAAACTGAAGATGCACAGAAGTACAATACAACACATTTAAGTAATGATCTATGGGTTGGATCCAAAGAACTTTGAATAGAAAGAAAGTGACAACTTGCTCTGCAAATGTTTGTGGGCTAGGGGAATTGTGCAAGAATGCACACAGAAGCTCGATAGGTAGTTTTATTTTGTGCTTTTTTATGCTTCCACAAGAGACTGCCTAATCTCTTGCAGAAGTATAAAAACATTTTTGGATTTAGTTCCATTCCTCTTGTGCAGCAAAGCAATACAAATTGTAAAGTGGTCCTTGCATAAGAGAAAGACAAATTTCCATGCAGTAGAGCACCTTTGGATCTAATTCAATTGATACAAAATATGAACTGTAATTAACGTTGGAGGGAAACATGCTTGCAATATATTAGATTGCCAAGGTGAAGGAAAATAATTAGATACAAAATATTTGAGGCTTACTCTCTAAATACAAAGTTTACTTTTAAACATATGAAAAAGAAAAAGAATAAAACAATTGTTCCTAAATGCTCAGATGAAAATGTCATGGTTCTTAGATCATCGAAATAACAGAAAGAACTTTTCAAAATAAATGATATTGTTCTGAAAGCTGTCATGAGAACTTTTCCAAAAGAAAATTATAGCATAGTGCCACAATGTATACTGTATATTCATTCAATATTAATCAGCTGCAAATCCTTTGCAGAGCAATCCATACTGAAATATGCCTCATGGAAGTCTGAAACAAACAAAACCATTGCAAACTACTATTTTGAAAATGCCATTAAGTGACAAAATAAAGAATCCAATTACAAATTCTAAAAAATAAAAGAATTCCCTTTAAGTTAGCTGTGCCTGATCTAAATCAATCTGCTTAGAATATTCACATACTACAATGTCAGAATGCATCTATATTAGCTTCTGTAATATTTCACTATGGATATGAAAGTAGCCAATTACAAACCAATTTGTTCCTTCAATATTCACATTTTGTTGTTGGCAGAGTGGCTTTAAATTTGAGAAGAATTTTTTAAAGTCTATTTCCTGCTCCCTGAAAAACACAAATTTGATACCCATTATACAGTTTTTTTAAAAACCCTAAGAATTAAAGTTAGTGTAGATTCTCAACTCAGCTTGAAATTTGGTTCTATACCTTCCAGGAATTCTGTGGTGAGCATATATACCCCTATTAATTTCAAGGATGAGATGCAGATATTCCTAGGCAACTCTCGCTAGTGAAGTTGATGATAATGTGTTTTTATGTATGAGAAAAGGAATTTCTATCTGGGTTAGAAGTGTGTCACTAATATAACAACTTTAGTAAACATATTTGCTGTTCTAGCATCAGTGAGCTGAAGCAATGTAAAGAAACACAATACATCATAACCTTGTTTTTTGTTCAGATCTAAAGTGATTTAAATAATTGTTTTAAAATCTTCTCTTATGGATCTTATTATATCTACATAATAATAGAAACTATAAGGGAACGACAAATTTAGCCAACAAACAAATTAAACATAAAAGCCTTTTAACTTCATTTACAGCTGAATGTTTGATTCTCTGAATTTGTAAAAGCAAATATCAAAAGGGATATATTACATATAAAAGAGCAAAGAACCAAAAAACTGATATATACATAAACACACAGTAGTGGTAAACAGATACGGAGATGCTTTAGGGTAACTACTGAATAGGTTTTACCTTCAATGTGAAATTGAATTAATATTCATAATGCAACACAACTGTACACCACCAGCAGTTATTTAAGTAAACTACTTATAATCAGAAATATATAAATGGACAACAATATTGCAATATCAGAAAGTTTGTACTTTTCCATTTTGTGATTGTTTAAAAAGCTGACGTTGTTAAATAGGTTACAATGCTTTCTATCATTTGAAAAAAAAATTCCAAAACCTCTCTCAATTGTTACATCACCCCCATCCCCTCTTCAAAACTCTCTTTGTGTAACTTGGAACGACCAACTATTACAGCATTGAAAAGCACTAGAAATTCCAGGAATGTATCCATATTTTGATTGATTCTTTGCTTGCAAGATAGAATTGTTACTTGTTTACCATTCTGTAATTTATAGCTACATGATTGCAAAATTAATAGCTTTCAGGTTTAATGCATGCGGTATAACCTAGCTGGGTAGCTAGAGATTTATTTGCATATTAAGAATTATTAACAGGGGAAAGCAGGGAAAACTTACCTAAATTCTTTTCATTTAAATATATTAAAATAAATATTCAGGTGCATATTCTGAACCAACTTAGATGACAGTTGCAGCCCTCGATTTGGTACCGTCATAATGCCAGTAACATTCAAAAAAGGCCTACAGAAAAGGCCATTTTCCCACCATGGCTTCAAATGTTAACACAGGAAACTTAACATAAATGAATTCATCAGTTTGGACTTATTTGGAGATTTTGGACAGCTTTATTCAAAATTTACTTTGTTCTCCCCTAACCACCCCTAACGTATACTGAACATGAGTTTTAAAAGGAAAGGTGGAAATATCAAGAAAATGAATAAATGCACGTTTTCTACCATTTTGCACATTTTAAATATTATATTTAAAATCTAGAAAATATTTCTATATGGACAGGTGGCAGAAGGATGCTAATGATAAAATGTCTTTATTAAATCAGATCATTGTAATACCTTGTCTCAGTAATTAACTATATAGGAAACATTTACAATATTATATCCTGTTACTGGTGACAAATCCTAATGGCACCAGTGGGTATAAGCTCAAATAAATTGCAGACATTTGAATTCAAGGAATTATCAAGTGATTGGTGCAACTTTCGTCACTTCTTCCAATTCTTATATTGTGTTTCATGATCATTTCAACACATTTTCACTGAAAAATGCCACAACCCTGTTATTTAACAGTACATTTTCGAACAACTACCACATGCTGAGATGGTCATAGGAGCAGGAATGGTGGTGGTGGAGAGTGCCCTCAAGTCATAGTTGACATATGGAGACCCCTGGTGGGGTTTTCATGGCAAGAGACTAACAGAGGTGGTTTGCCATTGCCTTCCTCTGCAACCCTGGCCTTCATTGGAGGTCTCCCATCCAATTACTAACCAAGGCCAACCTTGCTTAGCTTCTGAGTAGAGGTGGGCATGAACCGTGAAAAAAATGAACCATGTGGTTCGTGGTTCATGCGTTTCTATGAATCACAAACTTCCACGGACTTGTGCAAGTTCAAACCGGTCTGTGGTTCGTAGTTCATGGGGCTCGCTCCGAGCAGCAGGGAAATGGCCATTTAAACTGCAGGTGGGACTTGGCTGGATGGCTGGGAGTTCCAGGCCAGCCAGCCAAGCCCTGCTGTTCAAATGATCAGCTGCTTGTCAGGGATCTCCCGACAAGCAGCTGATCGGCAGGTTTAAATGCCCCTTTCTGTGCTGCTTTGCAGTGGCATGGAAACAGGCATTTAAAATGAACCAAACAAACCAGCAGACCAGTTTGGAAGTTCGTGGAAATGAGCTTCCATGAACCGCTGGTTCGGAAACCACGAAACAGGCTGGTTTGTGGTTCTTTTTGGTTCGTGTTCCATTTTGTGCCCATCTCTACTTCTGAGATCTGAAGAGATCAGGCTCACCTGGGCTATCCAGGCCAGGGTGGGAGCAGGAATATGTTAGGAAAATGTAGATGGATAACATTTCTCCCAACTAGGCTAATAAGTGCTTAGTGCATACTGCTTTGCATAGAAAAAGGACTTGTACTTCTACCATCATCTCCCAGAACACCGTAACCTCAATTAATTCCACTGCCCTATTCTGGGATCACTGTGGATTATATGTTTTGTGGATTACTGCACTTTTATATTTCCCTGTCCTCTTTGCCATATATTTTGGAATATATCAGTTTCTCTTTATGACTGAAATCCTGGCTCCAACAACCCTGTCTGATTTTTTCATTTGGTCCCTTAAAAATACACAGAGTGGCATCTCCAGCTGGATGTAGTTTGCTTTCTGCAGCCTCATTGTACCCACCAGTTCTTGACCATTCTTACTGCGATGAAATGGCAGCAGCAAGAGGGACAAACATGACCCAAAAAAGTGGTTTGGATAAGAAGATAACATTCACCATTGGGCAGAATATGCTCAGCAAGTGCACAATCATATTTTCCTCTATTCTCACCTTCCTCTAAATAGAGTATAAATAAATGCCCTATGAAATTATGAAATTAATTTCTGTGTGAGAAGCCCAGCACCAAGATTTTGCACTATGTAATTGCACTAAGCTTTCGCACAGGTAATAACCATCAAAGCTTTCACAGTGAAGCTGTAAAGCATTGTAAAAACAATATGCAAAGTATTTTCATCAGACTAACTAAAATGTAACTGAAAGGTGTATTATATAAAAACAAAAACACAGACACAGCTCCCATTCTATGAAGACACATTCCCTGCATTAATCACCAAAGTCAATCATTGTACAGTTTGGAAGCTAACGCCAGATGTATCTTGCAAATTTTTACTTTATGAATATGCATATTGCTGAAAAGGAGAATATTAAAAGAATGTCTGATTATATATTAGCGAGCATGTTCAAATTTTGACAAAGATACACTGAAAATATATGTATTGCATGGTATGCATGTTAAGGGACCCCAATAATTGTGAAGTATCCTTAAGGACCTCATCTGACCTTTCAACATTCTCAGGGTAACAAGTGTCACATAGATGTAGCAGCCAAATGTTTAGGCTTCTGTATTTATTGTTTCCACAGACTAAAACAATTAGCTTCTGTGATTTACTTAGCCAGGCTCAGTAATGCTTCTAAATTGAAACAAATCAGCAGGAGCTGAGCGCAGTTCCCAGAAACTAGACTACTGAAAATATTTATTGAACTGACACATTGTCTAAGACTACAACTAGTCTTCTTGCCTCAGGGAGCTGAAAGATGTTTAAAAAGACAAAGAAGATCGACAGGTCATGGGCAGAAGAAAACAAACTAATATTTTCTTCCTTGTAATGTAAAACTTCTATTTCACCTCAGTTTTATGATCACATGAAGAAAACTGTATATATACATACAATCTAATGTACAAGTATAAATTGAGACTGTACATGTCACCATGATCCCGCCCTCTCCCCCATACATATACATTCCTTTTTTTTTTGATATCCTCAGATGTATGGCAGTAAAAACTGGGGCTAGAGACAAGTATATGTACTTGCCTACATGTACAGATTGCTCCTTGAAATTGGAAACCCTGAAAAAGCAGGGTTCCCAGTCACAGGAAGAAAATTGTTTAAATAATATATAATTTGTACAAATAATATTAAACATTTGAAGAAGGGGTTCTGCCTAAGGTTTCTTGATGTCCGGTTTTTAACTGCACAAACTTGTGTATTTGTGCTAGCTGTCTGGGAAATAAATTGAGAAATGACTAGATATACTAATGTCCAGCATTTTTAAATTAAGAGTTTCAAGAAAGCTAAGGGATAAAATAGAAAGGAACTGAGAAAATAAAGTTGCAAAAAGAAATCAAACCCTAGGGCTTGTGGAAGATAGGCTAGTGGAAGACAAATTGTAGCTGGTGCTGGTATTTCCACTGTTTCCCACCTGGGAACAATGGAACTCCCCCTCCTCAAGCAACTATCAGGTTCTTTCCTGTGCTGCAAGTCATGTGGCATGTGACTTCTCTTGCGCTGTGAGGTAGGTATTTCCACCCCTTACCCCTTCTCATATGGGAAGCTGCTTTGCCTGCCCTGCCTTGCCATGGAAGAGATTCTCCTTCCAAGCTGGCTGCCCCTTCTGGCTCCCATCTGGGAAAAGCAGACAGCTTCTCTCTCTCTCTCTCTCTCTCTCTCTCTCTCTCTCTCTCTCTCAAAAAAAAAAGGAATTGGGGGGGGGGAAGGGGCACAGTCTAAGCAGGCATCATGCCCTATAGCAGTCAGCCCAACTATGCTGATATTCCTTACTGACCAGATAGTGGTGTGTGTGTGTGGGGGGGGGGGGGAGTCACTGTTCCAAAATCAGTATAGCAGTTCCCAAACCCACTTAAAGGGCATTTTCACCCCAGAAAACTAGTTTTCTTTTTTTCATTCCTCTTCTTACCTCCTTCCCTCCCTTGGTAGTCAGCCAAAGTACCTTTTCTCCACCACCCTGACTTCCTGGCCCTGGGATGGCACAGCTTTCTTCCATCAGGAAGAGGGCCTTTAAGATCGTGGCACCCTCCCTTGGAATGCACTGTCAGAAGGTACTCATGTTCATCGCGACCTGTTGATATTTTGGAAACTCTGTAAGGCAAAACAATTCTGGCGTGCCTTTGCTATCTACTATTCTTTGAGAGGCAGAGAAAATTGCTGTGCATTTTTATCTACCCGTAATTTTTAAGTAATTTTCAGGGTTTTTATAGGCTGCAGTTGAGACTAGAGTGGTTTTTAATTATTGTATAAGGCTATTTTATTGTAATTTTATTGAATATTATATTTTGAGTTGTTTTTAACTGTTGTAATTGTTGTGAACAGCTTTGAGATCTTAGGAAAAGCAGTATAAAAATTGAATGAATAAATAAATAAAATGATGGCTATAATTTTGGTTTAAATCTATGTGTGCAGTGATGTGTTTTAATGTCTGTGGTCCCTTAGTTTTATATGCTGCTGTTCCTTGGTATGCGTGATTAAGGAAAGTACGGATAATTGACTACCAAATGAAGCATTTGCCATTTATTCTTAAAATCCTGGTACATGGCAAAAAACAGCTTGGAATGCTAAGTCAGTGTTCCATTTCAGTTGATGAATGAACACCCAAATTAAAATATAAATACTAAACTACCTGTGTTATTGGGAGTGGGGGTGGGGAATAGCACAGACTGGTGAATTAAAGGTGGCATCAATCCATCTAAGATTTTCCAGGAAAGCTGGCATCTCTTTTCAATGTGACATCCACATTCTTGACAGTAGATTAGCTTAACACAGAGCATCTCAACAAAACATTTATCCATTGTGGAGTGCATAATAATTCACTGTTGTCCTTCACTGTACATTAAATGTCACCCATCACAGTGACAGGAATATAAAAATTATTGCACTATAGCCAGAAACCAGACAAGAGCACTTTGTGGGCACTTCGGACATGATCTTTATAACCCAGCTAAATCATCAAAAAAACATGCCACATTTGAAAACAAGGCAGTGTTTATGATATAACATTTATAAGAGTGGATGTCAGATGCCCTTCAAGTAAATGCAAGAACGAAGACAGCAAATGCTAAAGAATTTGCCAGAATGGCAGTAAAATGCACTTATTTTATTTAGGAATGCTTTCTACCCACCCATCCCCCACCTCCACTTCCAACTCTCCCAGAAGAACTGGAAAACTAAGCAACAGCCTGAGGGCCAAGTTGAGAAACTCAAATAGGGTTTGGAGACTTTCAAGCTGCAAACTAGGAACACTGAGAAGAAATCACATGGCCAATGTATACTCACCAAATATCTAACTGTCTATATCTAGTCAACAACATTCTTTCATATTGTATGGATTGGGTAAAAATGGAGAAACTATGACAGGCAGAAAGGCTCAGTGCCTACTTTGCCTCAGTTTTCTCCCTGAAGAAGAGAACAAGCCCACCTAAGGATGGTAGTAGGCAAAGCATGGCTTCAAGTCTGCTGTTGACATGAACAGAGAAGTTGTGGAGAAACGCCTTGCTGCATTAGATGTGTTACAAATCCCCTGGGCCAGATGGAGTGCACCCGAGAGTGCTTAAAGAACTTTTGAAAGAGGTGCAGACTCTTTGTCAATCATCTTTCAGGCCTCTTGGAGGACAGGTGATGTGCTGGAAGACTGGAGGAGGGCAAGGGAGGATACTGGAGCAGATATTAAAGGCATCAGTCTGCAAGCATCTGATGGACAACATGGTGACATGAGGAAATCAGCATGCATTTGTCACTAACAGGTCCTGCCAGACCAACCTCATACTGTCAATGTAGTTTATCTTGATTTAGTAAAAAATCAAGGTTCCTCATTATGTTCTGAAGGGTAAATTGGTGGACTGTGGACTGGACTCTAGGATAGTTAGATGGATAGGGAACTGGCTGGATAACCACACCCAAAGAGTAGTTGTCAATGGGATCACATCTGACTGGAAGGAGGTGTCCAGTAGAGTGCCACAGGGCTTAGTTCTGGACCCAGTGCTTTTCAGTATTTTTATAAATGATTTGGACGGGGGTGTGAAGGGATTCTTCATTAAATTTGTGGATGACATCAAACTGGGAGGAGTAGCAAACACCTTGAAGACAGGGATAGAATTCAACAATATCTGAACACACTGGAAAAGTGCATTTGAATGCAATTTAACAAGGACAAGTGGCAAGTTTCCACCTGGGTAACAAAAATGCAAAGCATGCATACTAGATGAGGGATACACTAGATGAGGGATACACTTCTGGGTAGCAGTGTGTGTGAACAAGATCTTGGAATATGGGTGGATGGGAAGCTAAATATGAGTGGTCAGTGTGATGCAATCTTGGGGTGTATTAACAAAGGCCTAACATCCAAATCACAAGATGTCATTATCCCACTATATACTACATTGGTCGGGCCCACCTGTAGTATTGTGTGCAGTTCTGGAAGCCTCACTTCAATAAGGATGTGGACAAATTGG
This sequence comes from Eublepharis macularius, assembly GCF_028583425.1. NCBI lineage: Eukaryota > Metazoa > Chordata > Lepidosauria > Squamata > Eublepharidae > Eublepharis > Eublepharis macularius. Next base: position 92,405,721 of record NC_072790.1, on the reverse strand, counting down.
AAGGGGTGCAGAAGACAGCAACCAGGATTATCAGGGGGCTGGAGACCAAGCCCTATGAGGAAAGACTGAAGGACTTGGGACTGTTCAGTTTGAAGAATAGGAGATTGAGGAGAGACATGATTGCCCTCTTTAAGTATTTAAATAGCTGTCACTTGGAGGAGGGAAAAGAGCTGTTCCTCTTGGCAGCAGAGGATAGGAGTTGCAATAATGGGTTTAAACTACAGGAGGGAAAGTACCAGCTGGACATCATAAAAACCTTCTTCACATTAAAAGTAATTCAGCAGTGGAATCGGCTTCCTGGGGATGTGGTAGGTTCCCCCTCATTGGCAGTCTGAAGGAGCGGCTGGACGAATACTGGTCAGGGATGCTTTAGGTTGTTCCAGTGTTGGGCAGGAGGTTGGACTAGATGGTCCGTAAGGCCCCTTCCAACTCTATGATTTTATTACCTTGAGTTAGCACCACCTATTCTCTTAGGGTCCCCACTACCACCACCTATCATGTCCTGAATTGTGCTTTATTAATTGAGTCTGTAAAAAAATTAAACTAGCTTGTTTTTAGGTTGTTTCACTGAAACTTCACTACTGCTTCTGCAGAAGTGCATTATATACACTACATTTTGCTAGTCCAGGTTGTGAGAAGCATATTAAGTGACACTATTTGCATATGTATGTCAGATACCTTGCTAGGCAGGATAACTTGCTAGGCAGATAACTTGCTAGGCAGGGTATCTTTACATAAGCAGCCTACACATACAGGAGAAACAAATGCTATACAGCTTTTTCCTGGATTATACCACTTCAGACTGCTGGCAGGGAATCTTGTACTTGAATGCTACTTTACAGAAAAGAAAAAGAAATAAATTCTTTGAACTTAGAAAGGTAATATATCAAGAAGAAAACCAGTTGCCCAGAGAGTTAGGGTTTTTTTCCCCCTGAAGCTAGTATTTCACTAAACTATTCAATTCTTTGCCTGCTACAAATATACAGTAAATTTTGTCCATATCGACTTTTAGTTAGGGTTGCCATCTCTGGCTTGGGAAATTCCTGGAGATTTGGGGGCAATACTTGGGGAGGCACTTCCATTACACCTAGACCCTATGGGATACCATAAAGTCTTTCCTCCAAAGCAGCCATTTTCTCCAGGGGAACTGATCTCTGTTTTCCGGAAATCAGTTGTTACTATGGGAGAACTCCAGCCCCCACTTGGAGGTGGGCAATCCTAAATTTAGTCCATGCACATTTTGCATCTGGTACAAAATCCAAGAACAAAATGCATTAAAAAGAGCAGGCCTGAAAGTTTTCCAGTAGTGAAAATGTCACACTAGTTCTATTACTCTGTAAGAGAACTTTGATATCTACATTTACAGCCTTCATCTAATTAAAGTTGCATTTGAAGCAAGAAGAAAATTTGTCTCATTAACAGTAAATGAAGGGCACCCTGACCAGAATTTTGACATGATTAACTACCACCAGCTCTGCATGAACATGTCTGCTCAGAGAAAAAGAGAGGAAAAGAAAGAAAGAAAAGTACTATGTGCAGGACAAATATAACTAATTAGAAGCCTCTTTTTAGATCCCCCCCGCCCTTTTCATGGCTTGATATTATCTTTACCATACTCCACAAGTACAATAAACCAATTCGGTATAGAAAATCCTGTTAACTGCTTCCATTTTTCTTTTGGACAGGTCTCATTGCTTACTTTTGTCAGCCCTGAAGCCAGAGTTTTCAGAGCTTTTGGTAGAATTTCATTATTAGAAACTTTCCAAATCTAAAACATTTAATAGAGTAGATCTCTCCTCTTCACACTAAAAATTCTACAAGTAACAAGGCTGTTATCAAAGAAATTGCCATGGTCTCTGATGGCTGCAAACTCCTTAGGTATATGCTGATGATTGCCCTATGCTAGAGAAATGTTATTATGATACCCTCAAGTGTGTATTTGGGGCAGGGAGTGAATCTAATAGCAGATACAAACGTATAGCAGTTCAAAGGTAGAAGTGTTTACTAAAGACTAGGACAATAATCTCCTGCTAAAAGATTTGCATTTCTGCTCATTTAGTATTACAGGTCTGACCCTGGAAATAATGTAGGAGTGTCACTTCATAAGAAATATGAATATTAGAGCATGTCTTGCTTCTCCCCATCAGGTAATCATATCTCTTACAAAATGATTTTTTAAAAAAGCACTTCCTCCAATTATTGATCTATGTGGGAGCTGAAAAAAAATTCAAAACCTATTTTAAGATGGCAGCCTTGTTGAACAGCACATATTTACACTGTAAACTGTTTTTGAACTTTGATGTCTTGCTAACTCCAACAGAGGAGTGAATCTTGAACAACTTCTTCTGCCACTTTGCATTTCTGTGGAGTCTAGCTGGGCAGAGAGGGGAAATAAATCCCAACTATAATGTAGCACAGCAGCACCAATGCAGATTCTGAGAAAGAATACAAACAACTCAATAAAATGACTGGAGAAGAATCTCAAATTAGGATTGCAACAAAGTTCTTGCTCGGGTGCTAGATCTGAGTGTGATCTAAGAACACCTTCAGAGCCACAGCTACAGACAGAGTTGGACTCTTCTTATTTACTTCATCATTTTTATCCTGCATTGTTAAGATACCAGTGATCCAGAGAAGGATTCCATAGACAGCAAGATTATGAACGGGCAGACCAAGATGGCCGTGAAGCTCACCATTTTTAAACCAGTCTCACTCAGTTGAACCTTTCTTTTTCAGTCTTGCCTACCTTACAGGACTGAGAAGGATAAATGGAGGAGCGAGGACAATCATGCCTTAAATTCTTAGAGAAAGATCAGGATACATTTTTTTAAATGTAGGTTTTTTAGCAGTACATATTCATGAGGTGTACTACACCTAACCCATGCAGTCCCTCACATATGAAGTGTTTCCTCACACTGGTTTCTTGCCTGTGTCCATTCCTCCTCACAGGTGGTTGTGGCAAATACCTCAGGACTAGTATGACCTGTACAGTTTTTAATAGTGTCCTGCCTTTTCTGGTACCCACATGTCTATTACCAAGCAACCTGGATACTGCTCTCCATGTTCTATATGAAGCTGACTGTTGTGAACATGAACAAATGCCCACTCAATGATCTTAACAGGGCTGCCTTTGAGGATAGGTGGGACACAACATGAAAATCAAATGAACTAGAATTCTAACAGGTTCTTAAAGGGAAATATGTGGGCTCAATTTTGATTGGGGCCATGCATGGCAGGATTATGGAATGTGATTTTTCAGTTTGTTCAGTTTCACTAATTAAAACTGTTTCTACATTCTCATTAGTCCCTTTAAAGAAGAAAAAAAGATTTCTATAGGGCACTATAGCAAGTCTAGTTTAGACTAGCAAAATGATGCAGGGTTATATGCATCCCTTTCCCACATGACTCTGATCTAATTTGGGCTTCAGTGAGGGTATGACTGTGGCTGATAAGCTGCTGGGAAGACTCAGTCATGGATCAAACTAGAATATCTCCTGAGCTTGACACAAACATTGGAAATTTCAGACTGCATGTAGTTAATCCATCTTGTAAGATAAAAAAGTAATTGTAACAATTACTTTAAAAGTATATTTCTTTATTGCATTTTAATAATAATAATAACAATAACAACAGCTTTCTATTTATATGCTGCCCTTCAGGATAACTTAACACCCACTCAGAGCAGTTTACAAAGTGTGTTATTATTATCCTCATGACAATTACCCTGTGAAGTGGGTGGGGCTGAGAGAGCTCCGAAGAGCTGTGACTGACCCAAGGTCACCCAGCGGGCTTCAAGCAGAGGAGTGGGGAATCAAACCCAGTTCTCCAGATTAGAGTCCTGCGCTCTTAACCACTACACCAAACTGGCTCTATACACAACTGGGTTTTAATTTTTTTGTTTTGTTTTTATGTTTCTCCTGCTGAAATTTATGTTTCCTTTATAGAGACCTGAAGTCTAGCTGTTTTTGAAATGCTAGTTTGTCAGTTGTAGGAGGTAGGCTTATGTCAATAGCTGTGAGCCAACTGAAGAATTAGTGTACTAATGGGTGACATGGCAAAAACAGTAATGGGTGATCTCTTAGGCTGCAGAAAGTTTGGGGAACTCTTTCTAAACTGGAAAGGCATAGGTCAAGCAGAATGTGCTTGCTCCTCCTGTCTCAGATTTCCCACAGTACTTCATCTACTTACTTCAGCAAAGGGGTTCAGGGGGAGAAGGCAGGTAGACTGATTAATTTACTCAGATGCATCTGTAGCATATTATAGGTGGCTTGACTGAAATACACAAGCAGTTATTTTATTTGTGTTACAAGAAGCTGTTAAATGTCTTCACTGTTGTCATGACCTCACAAAATGTTGTGACTTGGTCTAAGTGACATCTTAGGCAGATACTGTGCTGTGAGATCATAGAGGGTGAATGTATTCCAAAAACTTGGAGGAGAATGAGGTTAAAAAACCTAAAACAAGCCAGTCTTTAAATATATATATATATATATATATATATATATATATAAATATTAAATTTTCCAGTTTCAATACTATGACTTTTCCAGGTTTGTGAAATGCAGATGCCAGGACTCCTCTCCCATTGTCCACCAGCACCTCAGAAGTTGGTGGGAGAAAAAGGGGGGCAAAATTGTACCAGGATTGTGCCAGTGTGCTTACATCACTTCTGGTGAAAACTGGAAGTGAAATGAGACATTCTAGCATTTTTCAAAATCTCTGTGATCAAAACAGAGATCCTGGCAACCCTACTCTGTAAGGAAATATGGGCTGAGCCTTTTATCTTCTGACTTGCTGCCTTTTCCCACACTAGGTTTTTTATATGACATATCATGGGAAAAATCTTTTGTTCAAGATTTCCTTTGGCACTTAAAGGGCTGCTGCCAAATCCAAATGACCTGTCAATCCTTTTTCCCTAAAGATTTAAAATTATCCTCTCTGCAATTTTAACACAATTCTGTGAGGATTTTGTTTTCCTTTTAATCCTTGTAACTTGGTTGGAAACAGTGCCTCTCTTATATTTTGCTCATTGTTTGAGGCAATAAGGAAAGATAATGGAAATTGTCAAACATTTTCTATTTGACAGGATGCAATTTATTAAAATATGCTTTTGGCAACATATTGCCTTTTACAATCACATATGCTCCGTGTGGCATACTGATGAATGAGGTTGCCACTGCTGTTGTTGCTAAGGTGGAAACAGAGTGTCATAATGGTCATATCATGAGTGATTTGGCCATGAGAAAATGGAATGAGCTATCCTTATAGCTCTTAAGGCTGTGACTCCCATAAAATGTACAAGACTAGGATAACATTGACAAGGTAGAGCTGTAGATGATATGAATAGATGGCATACTCTTGATGCAAAATCCACGTAGAATTGTGTACAGTAAAAAGTCGTACAAGTTCCCAAACCACCATATGACTAGAAGACATCAAAATCTGGCTTACCAAACAGTAATATTGGCTCCTCAATGTTATTCTTTCATGAGTTCCATACACATCTCATTACAAATGTGTAATGATTACAAATGATGTTAATTATCTTCACCTTACCCTCCTCAAGTTGTGCGCCTAAGTCATCTGCAAAGTGTGCTGCCTTAAATTCATGCAAGCAGAAGATAGTGACGTGAAATCTATGCTAAGGATAACAAACGACATCTAACAGTGAAAGTGCACAAAGATCTAATTTTTCCTTCTACTGGCATTTCAGGAATGCTTGATTACACTAATGCCATCTGTGAGTTTGTTGATTATTTACTTTAATAAAGCAGCAGGCATTCACATTATTAAAATTATTTGGATTTGTGAGAAATCAGCAGATGACCTGGATGGGCCAGGCTACTTTGGTTTCATTATATCTCAGAAGCTAAGCAGGGTTGACCCAGGTCAGTATTTGGAGGGGAGACCACCAAGGAAGTTCAGGACTGACATGCAAAGTCAAACAATGACAAACTATCCCTGACTGTCTCTTGCCTTGAAAACTCTATGGAGTCACCATATGCCAGCTATGACATGATGGCATTTTACACACAGCAGAAGATTTCCCACCCCCCCACCAAACTGACAGGTTTTTAAAGAGTTGGGTCAGGGATCCCAGACCCAACTCTGGTTCCCTGCAGCCGCATAGCAGCTGTGGGGAATGGCAGTTAAAAATAAAGGCATCAGAACACCACCCCAAGGGAAGGAAAAGTTCCTGTCCTCCCTCAAGCCATCTCCTGTGCCAAAATAGCACAGGGGGAGATTTTTCCCATTTTTACTGCTCCACGTGCACATACTCCACATGAAGAAGCAAAAACAGAGACCCCTCCTGGTTTGCTATTTTGCAAAACGGTTCGAGGGGGAACCCAACTCTTTAAAAATCTGCACATCTAGTTTGACCCACTCTCTTCCTACCAGAAAAAGGACCAGTTTAACTCACATGGCTGTAACATTTGATAAGTGGTAAAAGATGGTGACAGAACATTGAGGCGTCAAACGTTCAAATCTAAGAAAATGGAAGATTTGTTTTCACTTACCGTGAAGCTTCCTTTCTTGGTGGTCCAGGAGTGGGGAAGACCTTACTCTTGGGATTTAGCTACTCCTCTCCGAAGGCAGGGTCAGTCAGTTGATTTTGATCCTGGAGGGGTGAGGCTTGTTCCTGGAATTGCCAGTCTGTTCCCAAGCCCTGACTCCCCATCATGATACCAAGAGGGAAAAACTTCCCTCATTTTTTACATATATAAATAGAAAGGTACCTCCTCTGATACCAGTGGGAGCAAGACTATCGTCTTAACTCTTCATCCAGTCCTAGAAGCCACCCCCCAAGAAAACTTGGATGGGTAGGACTGCCCCACACCTGGATCACCGAGAAAGGAAGCTTCATGGTAAGTGAAAACGAATCTTCCATTCTCTGGTGGTCCTAAGAGTGAGGCAGTCCTTATTCTTGGGACATACAAAAGCGATGTGCCCCAGGTGAGTAGTCCACCTTCTAGGCCTAGAGGATGTGTTGTTGTATTACCTTCCTGCCAAAAGTCATCTCTGTAGAGGACAACTTATTTATGCTATAGTTTCTGATGAGTAATTGTACTGATTTCCATGTAGCTGCCTTATTGATCATTTCTAACTACTAACTAACAACTAATGCCCACTCAGAGTGGTTTACAAAGTATGTCATTATTATCCTCACAACAAAACACCCTGTGAGATGAGTGGGGCTGAGAGAGCTCCTAGAAGCTGTGACAGACCCAAGGTCACCCAGCTGGCTTCAAGTGGAGGAGTGGGGAATCAAACCTGGTGCTCCAGATTAGAGTCCCGTGTTCTTAACCACTACACCAAACTGGCTGTCAGGATTTATAGGATGCTGATGTCACTGTTCCCTTAGTGAGCACGCCCTGGTGTCTTGAGGCATCTCCAGACCTCTGGCTTGGTATGCCAGAATTATGTACCCTCTGCTTTACCTACTTAGCAAGGAAATGGACACTCTCTGTCCCACGGAGGACCTCCTGAAAACACAAAACTAATGTCTCAGACTTGTGAAAACTAGTCCTGCCCAAGTAGAATCTCACGTCTCTGCGTATATCGAGGCTGTGAGATTCCCTTTTCTTCCCGTGCTTTGGATTAGGTTAGACGGAGGGAAATACTCTCTCTTCTGACCTATGAAACATGGAGTTCACCTTCGGAAAGAAAGCTGGTTTTGTTCGTAACTTACTCTACTATCTTGAAAGAAGAGGCATGGATCTCTATCTACTGCTAGTGCCTGCAGTTCTGACACTTGCCTAGCTGATTTTATCCCATCGGAAGATGTTTTTAAAGGTCAATTTCTTTAGAGGACCTGAGGTCATAGGCTCAAAGCAGTCTTTTGACTAATGCTCTCAGTACCAAATTAAGTTTCCATGTGGGAAAACTCGTGAGTACTTGAAGGATTCAATAATGAGGTACCCCTTTAGAATCTGTTGTATAAGGGAATGTCCCTTCCTAGAATCCTTAATTGCCAAGATGGCTGCTATCTGTTGTCTAAGGGTGCTGGTGTTAAGTCTTTTTTCAGCTCTTCTTGAAGGGAGGATAGTATCTCTCTAATTGGCCCCTAAACAGTTACATGCCTCTATCCATGCACAACTTCTGGGAAGTTGGCAGGTATCTTTATAGACTCTGTAGAACTCTTCCAGGAGGTTAACATAGTACCAATTATGCCTTCTCCATAATCCAACCCTATTCGTTGTTTGTGTTCAACCTCCATGCTGTGAGGTTTGTCAAAGCTGGTCAAGGATGTGGCATTATTCCCTGCATCAACGGGCCCTCCTTCAGTGGGAGGTGCCAGGGATCCATGATTGAAAGACTCTTCAGGTTTTGAGATCATGTCTTTCTGGACCCGAGGGGTGCTATTAGAATCACTTCTGCACTTTACTGTATGGTTTTCTGAACAACTCCATGCAACAGCCGTACTGGGGAAAACGTACAGAGTTGTGAAGGCAGCTCGCAGCTCAGGGTGACTATCCCTATGAGCATGGTGTCATTTTCAGGTTAAAAGAAAGAGCCCGATATTGGAAGTGCTTCTGAGAGATTGATGGAAGCCAGACAATTTCCCTTCTGAATGGCAGTCATGACAAATTTGAGGCTTTCCATTCCAACCTTTCTTGTTTCTATGTGTCTGTTTTATTTGACCAATTCTTTTGGATCTGGTGGAAATGTGCCTAAGTGTCACAGAGTTGAATTCTACTGATCACCATTTCTAGGCCTGGCCTGTTTCTTACTGTTTGCTGCCAAGAGTTTTCCAAGCATTGTAAGCACTATCCAATCACAATCATGCCTGCTGCCTTGATGTAGACACACTGAGTTCCCTTCTTTGGCTCACTAGTATTCCAACTGAGCTTGTTGAAGGGGAAGGGACCCTCCTCTCAATGTCTAGTCTGTTTTTCTTTATCTAGAGCTTCTCTGGACAGGGTGATGTCTTTGAAGGGAACCCCAGTTACTTTGGCATTGGGGCAAAAAGTCCATGTTCCAATTCCTAATCCAAGTGTTGTGCCTGGCCACCTGAAAACCATGGTTCTTGTTGACCATAGCATAGCATCTAAGAATGCGCAAAGACTATTGCCAGTGTTATTTTCTTAGTTTTGCCCTTTAGCTCTGCAGCCAGGTCTGATGCCCAAGAGAATGCAACTCTAGGAAAGAGGGAAGCTGTTGTCAATGTAGGATGTAGCAGAAGCCTCCAAATTTCTGCACATGGCCAGTTTGAACTGCCTGATGCTGGAATCCTTGGGTAGGCGGTCCTTGTCAATGGGCAGCATGGGATTATACTGCAGACTGGTTACCGGATCATCCACCAATGGTAGTTTGATCCTCTTAGTAGCCTCTAGAATCAATGTATAAGACTTGGAAAAAAGGAAATAGAGTGGTTAGTTTTTGCTGGCGTTTCCCTCTTAAACTACTACAGGTATGAAGGGCTACTAGAAGGGGAATCCCTGAAGGAATTATTCCTGATTTTAGGAAGGGTTCTTCTCTCCAAACCCATTGTACTCTTTCCTCCTTACCCTTGGTCTTAAGGGAAAAAACTCTAGGATCCTCAGCACCTTAGAGAGCCTTCTAGGATACAGCTCCTGGGGAAAACCTTGTTGATATTGGGGTGACTATGTGTACTAGGGAATTTCCCCTCCTTTAAGAGTTTCTTTTTTTTTCATGGCTGAGGGAAAATCCAATATCTCAGAGTCCTCAGGTTGGAGGCTTAATCGAGGTCTATGCTCTTAATGGCACTTGCCTCCTCTTTAATCTGGGAGGGACCCCACCCCTTTACCTTTCTTGGGGTCAGACCCCCCCCCCGGATGTACCTTTTGCTCATCTGAGGGTCTATCCACTAGACAACTTGTTAAATAATAACTACAGCTGTGTCCATGTAAATAGGGGGCATTAACTTCTTTCCCCTTGGTGGTAGAAAGTGCCATCCAGTCATAGTTGCCTCTGCAATGCTGATCTTCTTTGGAGGTCTCCCATCCAATTTCTATCCAAGGCCAACCCTGCTGACTTTCTGTGATCTGATGAGATCTGACTTGCCTGGGCTAACCATGTCAGGGGTTGTGATACATTCAGAATTATCAATATTCCCCCAGAACTACTGGGTAGTTGAAACTGGAAAAGGTGGTTTACCCAAGGTCAGCTACTAAGCTCACACAATTATGGGGCATGAATGAACAGAGTGCTGATTTATGGCCCAGTCACTTAACAATGTTACAGCAACCCACTTCTGGTGTCCTCACCTGATGAGTCCAGACCATGGACATTCTTCCTTTCACTAGTCGGTTGAGAGGCCCAGGAGTAGGCCCAGGCCTGAGAGTTTGGTAAGTCTAGGCCTCGGGCTTGTGCTCTCTGAGGCCTGGGAGGTGGCTAGGCCTACATTTGCTGACATTTCACTAGCAGAAATTTTCCAGGCTACACTTGATGGCTACAGACCCTTGGGCTTTTTCTCCTTCCCTGGCCTGTTGAGAAGCCCATGAAGGGGCTGAGGCCTGTGAGTCTGCCACCATTAGGCTGCACATTTGTGCCCTCTGAGGCCTGGGAGGTGGCTAGGCCTGTCTTTACTGACATCCCCTCAAACTAGGGTTCCATGTCCCCCTATCCTCCTGCTGAGGAGGGGACCTGGCACCTACCTTCTGCAGGCTGTTTTCAAACCCTTGTGTGCATGCAAAGTGAGCATTCACTCTCACATCGACATTATGATGTCACTTCCAGAAGTGACGTCACCACACCAGCTGTGTGGCGACATCACTTCTGTAAGTGACGTCGTCATACTGGCTGCGTGAGCGCTCCCATCCTCCGCACGGAGCCAATTCTGCTGGTTTGGGGCTCAAATCAGCCCCAAACAAAGCATGGAAATGCTCCTGTGGGTGGCGCAACAACGTCACTTACAGAAGTGACATTGCCACGTCGGTAGGGAGCGCATGCACAGTTTATTCTCCTGAGGTACCTGCCGGTGGTGGGCAAGCTCCGGGAGCTTGTCCCCTCCACTGATCAGCAGACAGCAGATGAGGGGGCAAATCCCTGGGAGTTTGTCCTCCACTGGTGGGCACCTGGGAACCCTACTGCAAACAGAATTTTCCCACCAAAGGGAGAAAATGAAAGTGAAAGCACACCTCAGAAGTTCCGGCTGAAGAGAGGAGAATTAAAAGGGGCTCCCTTTTATTGGGGCCAGTGGGCTCTGAGGCTTCTGCTGCTCTTATCTCCTCCTTCCTTCCTTTCATAGCCCACATTCCCCACTGGATCAGTCTTACTGCAGTTTAGTTGGGGTTGCTGTGATTGGAGCAGTTTCTCTGCTGCTAGAGTCTGCTCCTTCCAAACCTGAGGGAGTTCCCAAGAATATCAGGCTCCATAACAGGCTACAGTGGACTCAAACACCGGGTCCTCTGGTTGTCTGAGTGGAGGTATCTCTCAGGTGGGGGACCTCAGTAGAATTTTCGGTTGTGGCCATGGAAACTAGGAGAACCTAGGGAGCTCTGACTCTAATGATCGCAGTCGATCTGAGCAAAAAGGGGGTGGGGTAGGGCAGTAGGGCTTTGCCCTTCCTGTGCAACCTCCACACTGCCTATGGCCTTGGCCTGAGTACTGGGATTACAGGCACACGCCACCACGCCCGGCTCATCTCTGGCAGTGTCTTCTTCACCAGGATCATTGTGCTTTGAAGAGCGCTGCCGAAAACGTCCTGCTTGGGTGGCAGGGCCAGAAAGACTGGTGATTCCAAGGACAAGTCCCTCCCCTCCAGGATCAAAATCAGCTGACTGACCCTGCCTTCAGTGAGAAGGAGCTATAGCCCAAGAGTAAGGACTGCCCCACTCCTATGACCACCAGAGAATAGGTGAAACATTAGTAGAAGTGGGAGGATGAGAATTTTGTAATGGCAGTTTCCATTTACTGCCCTGGCCAGTAAATGAACTGAAATGAACTCTTTGGAAGGTATACAAACAACTATACAGGTAAGGTTTTAAAACCCAAATATAGTGATGCTTAGCTATTCTGAAAGGCGACAAAAACAACCAATAAATGCGCTGAGAATGATGGGACTTTTAAAACTAGTTCATTAAATTGCCACCATTCTGTGCAACAATGTTAAAATTCCTGTGGCAGACCACCATAGTAATCTCCATAGAAAACTTTGATTTTTTTTCAGTGTTGAAATAAGTAAGAAAACAATTTGTTCTACAAGCTGGAGACAAAAAAAATACTTCAATCAAGGTAGAAGATCAGATAAGATGTAGGCACAAGATGCTACTATTCCTGTAGTCAACATAATCCCAAAATCATGTTTTGTTTTGATACACTGCCCACCATAACACAGAATTTGAGCCCCAAAATAGTAGAGTTCTGGAAAATTATGCGCAGAAACAAAAGCCTTGTTCATCCAATAATTCAACTTTCCTGAAAACTTAAGGAGGAAACCACAGAATCCCACTATTACAAGATCAGAAAAGAATAACAAAAATAAGCATGATTAACCCAACTGATTGAATAGAACTGCATATGCAAGTAGAGAAGTGAATTCTGCAGAACTGACACCTAAGAATCACATGCAAAGACAATTATTCTGAGTTCTATTTCCACTGAATTTCTGGCAAAAGAAAGAAATTTATGCTTGTAGCGGGAGATGACAGCAAGATCTAATTTCTACTGGAAGACAAGATTCTCTCTGTCCTAAATCAGCAGGTTATTTGAAAGGTACAGGTCATATTTGCCTTTATTATGAAGGGCTGCCAAGACACTTGATTTATTTGCCTATAATCACTTTTTCCACATACTTCATAAGCAGGGGATATGTCTAAATAAACATGGCAAGAATATGGTACAAGAAACAGTTTTTAATTTGATTATATGTTATTGTCATATAGCAAAACTAGTAATTTTGGTAGAATAAAAAAGTTTTACACCTCTCAAGAGATTAATGGAGTTTAATGGGCATTTGATTGGGTTTCTGCGTGTCAAGTACCTTATTTTCCTGCAGTTTCCTGCAGTTTGGATTTTGCTGCTAGAATTATATGAAATTTGATTTCCTTTTCTTTCTGTTAGGAGACAGAAGGAGGTTATAGATTACAAGCCAAACAGACCCAAAGCAGATTATCATACTGCTGGTCTCTTTGTGAAATATTTGCTTCAGCATAAATATTAGCATTTTTTCATGGAAAACCAAGCCTTTTTAAGACTTGTGGGGGAAATGAAACATGCCAATTAAAATGTTCTGAACTGAACACAATTGTATAAAAAATGGCAGAACATAATTGACTTATTCCAATAACCAGGATGCGGTCATCAATGTGAAAATATGAACATGCTCTCATCTTTTTTTTTTTTTTTTAAAAAAGAAGAGATCATCAACTACTCCCAAAGCTTAATATTTGTCCTTCCAACTGGAACCTTCCACAGGAAACAGTTTTCATATAGGGAGGATCTTGAAGGTAGGATGCGGCTGCTGTGCGGCAAATGAGAAGAGGCACTGCTGATTATTCAACTGTAATACACCTGCATGGTGCAGTAACCACCACCATTCTGCATTTGCCAGTATAAATGCAGGCTATCTCACTACTGGTAAATCTTTAGAAATTTAAACAAGTTTAATGATTGGTGAGCACAAACAGAATTTCTGTTGATGGGCGACTGGTTTCCACAATGCAAAATGGACGCACTCAAATGTTACGAGAGTCTCAATGGAAAAAATACTATATTGATTTTATAGTTTTAAAAATTAATATATAATGCAAAAGAGGTCAGTGTCTGGGAACAATTAAACCTATAAAATGGCCTTTCCTGGAGGCTTACAGGAATGTATATTTGATCAATTTCCAAAGCATATTTGCATTGTTTATACTAAATTTTAATGGCCAGGTTTATGAAAACACTAGGTGATTTAAACCTGGTTTTCATTTCCCTTTTCAAATAGTGTTGGGTTAAGGCTTTTGCTGAATGTTGAGTTTTGACCAGTTATTTGCCCATTGGGAAGAGGGCAATTTCTAAATTCATACCCACCCCTAATACATGTAAATCAATAATTGAATTATCATGGTTTACTTTGCATAAGTATTTTTCTTTCTAGAGGCACCTAGTTCTAAGAACATCTACATATCTTTTATTAATTCATTCTTTATCCACCAGGCATGTGATATAGTCTGATCAGGGCTTTTGGGGAGGGAAAGAGGTGGGGGAACTCTCACCCGGGGCAACTCCTGGGAGGAGGTGGTGCGCCTCTCAACACATGTTGTCACTTACAGGAAGTGATGTCATCACACAGGCGTAGATGCCCCAGGAACGCTCCTGTGCTCCATGGGGGGATCCACTGCCGCTCCACTGCGGTGGAGCACTCCCCTGCCTGGTAGTGGCTGTATCTGGGCCATTTCAGGCCCAAAATGCCCTGGATCAGCCTGGAACAGGCTGTTACCACATGAGAGAGGACTTCCCTGCAATGCAGCAGCCCAAACCTGGCTGTTTAGGGCTGATACGGGCCATTCTGTTCTCAAATTGGGCCAAAACAGGCTAGAAACAGCCCAGATCAGCCTTGAATGGGCTGCTGCCACATGGGAGAGCACTCCCCTGCCAGGCAGTGGCCCGACCCTGGCCGTTTCAGACCAGATCCTGGCCATTTGGTGCCTGAATTGGGCCCAAAATGGCCAAAGGAGCCCAAAATGACCAGGATCAGGCAGCTGCCAGGCGGGGGAGTGTTGCCCCATTTTAGGCAACTTTGGGCCCTTTTGGGGCTAATTCAGGCCCCAAATGGCCAGGATCAGGCCCAAAATGGTGAAGATCAGGCCACTGCCAGGCGGGGGCACCAACCTGATCCTGGTCATTTCAGCCCCGATCCGGGCCATTTCAGCCCCGATCCTGGCTGTTTTGGGCCCAACATGGCCAAAATGTCCTGGATCGGGGCCAATACAGCCTGGAACAGGTGACTGCTGGGTGAGGGAACCATCCCCTGCCCTGTACCAGCCTGATCCTGGCCATTTCAGCCCCAATCTGGGCTGTTTTGGCCCTGATCCTGGCCATTTTAGGCCCTAAATGGGACCAAAATGGTCAAAATAGCACTGAAACGGTCCAGATTGGGGCCAAACTGGCCTGGAACAGGCCTCTGCCTGTTTCTGAAAACACTAGGTGTCCATTGGCTCTTGGAGGGTGGGGAGTGGCATTGAGGGGCAGTGGCTTCATTTGCTGCCAATGATTGGCTGCCCCTGTAAGTGCCACTCACAGGGCTGTCATTGGCTGCTGTTGCATGATTGGTGGATGCTGCTGGCGTTACTATGGACTCTGCAGCACTTGCTCTGCTAACTGTGCCTGGTGGAGTATGTGCATTGGTGTATAGCGAAATTTGGGGCCCTGTGAAACATGGGAGGATGCCTGCTACCTGGTGCAATGATGTTACTTAAGGAATTGATGTCATTGCAGCCAGCAGGAGTATATCTGCTGCACGCTGACCCGAGAAGTTTTTTGCCTTCCCACTTCTCACCAGCCAGGTGACTGGCAGTGGGGGGCAGAGGCTGGGAGCAGAGGATTCCCTGCCCCCACTAGGGGACTGGCAGTCCTAAGTTCCTTGAAAGCTCTGTCCTGGGGCCCTTCAAGAATGTGCTGCCTGTGGTTTAGCAACTAAGATCCTCCTGTCGTAAACCTAACCAGTTTATTCTAATATATTAGCCAAGTTATTGCTGACATATAATTGTATGAATTTTAGAACTGGATGAAGGCACCATCCTAAAATTGTTTATTTCTAAGAATCATATTCTTTTTTAAACCTAGAAATTTTAACCTCCCTGAAGGCAAACCAAGATCTAAACTGCCTATTCAGAGCCCTGAATGAATCCAAAGGTTTTCATATTTCATTACCTAAAAGAAAAGCAACCCCCATAATATGTAACCTTCTGGATACAAGAAAATGGCCAACAACAAGAGTTCGCTTCCCTAAAAACCCTTTATTGTTATGGTGTGCTGCGGGGGTCAAGGAATAACGTCAAGGCCCTGTTGATGTGTATATAGAAGAACAAAAAATGTCAAGCATGCCAAATTCCTTTTCCACCTAGTAGAAAAATGATCAGAGAGAAAGAGCAGATCTCTCACTTTGCAATGACCTTCCTTTGGCCAAAAGTAGCTTAAATGATTTAGGGCCTCATCATGAGAAGCATCAGGGAGCTTAAGGAAGTAATCATTGGGCCCAGAGAACACAGAGGTGGCAAGAAATCCAGGCCATATGATGTTTTATGTGAAAATAAGATTTAGAATGAGAGAATCCTTTTGTGATTCAGTTGGATCTACCTGAATTACTAAAGCTATATTGGTCTGATAATCTTTTTCATTAGTATAGATCTTTAAAAAGATTTCATCATATTCATAAAGCAATGAAGTTGTTTGCCTCCTAAATGATTTTCTTCATGGTGATAAATTGACAAATTAATATTAAAAAGAAGCAGAAAATTTTTGCCTCCACACATACAGTTTATCTTAGCTTGACTGTTTCTAGGCATTTAAATGAAGCTATATTTTCATTGTAACTATTCAGAAAGTGGACAAGAAAAACAAAACCAATGTTTGAGCATTTTGGTTTGGCATTCAGGTTAGTATAGTATAGTAATCAGTTGGTTTTGCAACACTAGCCAGTAAACAAAGAATTTCGTATCATCCTGCCATGAATAGAAGAAAATAAATATTTGAAAAGAGTCAATATTATTTACAACAAAGCTACCGTTAGTATCATAACAAAAGGAACATATGAAAGGAAAATCATAATGCCGAGGAATTTTTTATGTGCTTTCAATGTGTAAAAATGTATATTATATAGGCAATGGAACAAGGTGAGAGGACACATTAATCAGTCTCTTAGAACTGCTGGAAATTGCTTTTACTCTGTCTTGAATAAATATTGTGTGCCATCATAAAGACATAAATGAGTCAGATCCAGCCAAAGTCAAGTACTTTAAAAGCTCACTGATGTTAACTCAGTAGATGTACAGTGTCATCCCACTGAAATCAATGTACGTAGGATTTCACTGTTAAATACATATTTCATTCTTCCATAAATGGGGAAAGTTACATAACTTTGGTTGGATTACGACTGAAGTATTGAGTAATGGCAACAATAGAGATGGTAGAGATCTGGAACTAAATCTATGAAACATCAGTTTAAGATCTTTTGCATGTCAGCTTGTTCATATTACAAAACTGTCCTATTTGGTATTTTTATATTTTTAAAAAAATCTTGAAATATTTAAAAAACAAAGTTCTGTGTCCATATAATCCATTCAAAATGAGTGCATTTACATACAAACGTTTGGTGCAGATGCAGAACATAAAAAACAAAGGTGAAAAGTTTATATATGTTACTCTAACAAAGTTTACTTTCAAAGATGAAAGCAAATTCTTTAAGGCTAGGGATTAGTATGATTACCCACAGATAAGTACAATGAATTTTGGAAGGATTTATGAAGAATAGGTAACTGTCCATTTGACTGCATCCCAAGTATGGAATTCAAGTGTGCACTAAAATAAATGTAAGATTTCACATGGAACAAATCAAATCTCCTTGTGTCAGTGGTTCTCAAACTGTGGGCATGGACTTACTTCTCTTGCACATAGAACTGGAAGAGTAGGCTCTGGGTTATGCTCCAGGAAGGAAAGAGAGAGAGAGAGAGAGGAAAGGGTGAAGCTGTTGCATTCTCCCTTCCCCTCCTTCTTTATTCTAAGGACTTCAGCTCACCAACTATGCTATGGACATAGCCTATACCTACAGGTAAGTATCCAGCCACACAGTCCAAAGACTTAAGGGCACTTCAGAGTAGGGGATGATGATTTCTACTGATTTTCCCATCCTACTGCAGACTTGCTCTTTGTCCCTTGAGCTGTTTATGGCAGTCTTCTGACTCCCAGGAACAAAAACTTCAGGAGAATCATGGGCCTGAAGTGGGGAACTAGAAGTCCCGATCCATGAAGTCCACTCATAACTGAATAAATGCCACTGTCACAGAAGCACTGATGGTGGCCTGTGGTGCTGAACTCTTGGGTCCCCAAAAAGTAAAGTATGTTTTAGAAGTCCCATACCAAAAAACTGGGAACCACTGCCTTGTGCGTTATTCTGTTTGACTGGCTTTCCACTAGTATGCTTTCTAAGTATTCTTTTCATTAAAGGAAGAGAGCCTGTCCCACAAGCCCAAACATACAAATCAAACACAAAAGATGTACATATACACCATACCTATTATACAGTTGTGTCCTGCTGTTAATGCTTGGAAATCTGCACCATGTGATGGATTTAAAACCTTGTTTAAAACAACTGTGACTAATTTATTATTTTAAGAAATCTAAGAAAATAATAAATTTGATAAATGGAGTACAATGAAAACCACTAAATGCAGTAATTACAAAATATATGGTCACAATGTAAATACATATTGTATATCACAAAATGTTCCAAACATACAATGTGTTTTCTTATGGATATTGTGTCTTATAGAAGACCCACACTCAATTTCATGCATACGTAACATTTTGTGACTATGACACAACAAAATCTTATCCTGAAAAACTACAAACAAATAAGTAGTTTGGAAAAGGACAAAACTCTATCTTCATAATGCTTAACTGCTTATAGGAGACAGAACACAACTAACCACTACCCAATTAAATCCACTAAAATCAGTCACTGTGTAATTTGAAATCTGTCATCAAACCCCCACGATGTCATCAATGTCATCAGTGTCATTGGTCTACCACCACCACCAGCTACAAGCAAAATCTTTGGCTGACAATTTTACAGTCCTCAAGTAATAATGTTGTGTTAGTTATTTTAGTTACTTAGTTTAGAATTGGGTATTTACTGTGCTAATAAATGCTAGTACTATCTGAATCTTACTTAAGAATGACCTACCTACTGTTCAGAAAAAAGAAAATCATTTACATACCCCTAGTATACAGTAGGTAAAGGTAATGGTAGTCCCCTATGCAAGCACTGAGTCATTACTAACCCAAGGGGGGACTTTTGTTATGGAGTGGTTTGCCATTGCCTTCCCCAGTCATCTACACTTTACTCCCAGGAAACTGGGTACTCATTTTACTGACCTTGGAAGGATGGAAAGCTGAGTCAACCTTGAGCTGGCTCTTTGAACCCAGCTTCCTCCAGGTTGTGTGCAAAGCTGGGGCTGCAATACTGCAGCTTACCACTCTGCACCACGGGGCAACTCAGTATACAGTATATGTACTGTATAACAGGGGTATGCATTTTGGGTTCAGGATTTGGGTTTTTGACATGAATCGGGCCAAATCAGGAAAGACTCAGCATTTCAGAATCAGTCTCAGCATAGCTGAAGCAATTCAGAAATGCTGAAGGAAAGCTTACCGAAGTACTTTGGAATGCTTTGGTAAGGTTTGGGTAGCGCGGCAACACTCTTTCCCTTGCCGTTCCTTAAGGAACAGCAAGAGAAAAAGTGCTTTCTGGTGCTTTTGTGCCTTTTTTTACCTGATGGGAGAGGGGAGGAGAGGGTTGGAGATGGAGTGAGTGAAATTCAGAAGGGGTTCTCTGGAAGGAGAGTACTTTTTAAAAAATGCTGCAGAGATTTAAATTGGAGGATAGGGGTATCTTTTGGGGAGGGCTAAAAATTTTCCCCCTCTGAAGTTTAATTTTTCTGAAACTTGGATTGTCATGAGAGGACAGGTAGGAGTAGGTCTCCTACAAATTTGGTGCATTTTGCCTGCGAAGTGCCATCCCCAGCCACCTAGAAATCCACCCTAGTTTTCTGCATAGGGATAATGGCGAGTGGAGGTGGATAGGGGCACCTTCTTTAGGGGGCCATAACATAGCCCCCAAAGTCCAATCTTCCTGAAACCTGAGTGGTTGTGAGAGGGGAGTTAGGAAAAGGTCCCCAGAAAGTTTGGTATTATTAAGAAAGAAAATGCCCCCAGACCCCTGAATAGCCGAGAGTGGCGTTTCCCATTGGAAACAATGGCTGGATCTTTCCTAATAATACTGAATAAGTTTAAATACCCAAAGCTGAAGTGGCTTCTTGCTTCAGGATTCAGGTTTTCCCCATATTTTTCCCTGCTTCAGTAAACCCGAAGCATGAAATCTGAATATGTGCTCACCCCTACAGTATACTCTAGTGAAAGCTATTTCTGGCTGAACTTTTATGGATACACATATCTGTGTTTATAATAAAATATAAACTGTGTTAATAAAATTTCCTGTCAAAATGAAGCCATAAACTGACAGCAGTATGTGTTCATAATGGTTTCAGATCAGAATAATGATTTCAGTATCTGACAGAACACGGCAAGAAATTCAGAGAAATTCAAGACAGAGAAATTCAAAATGGCCCTTTAAAATATGGTGCAGGGACAATATCCCTTCATACTCAGTGAGAGAGAAAAAGTGAACATTAATTGTATTTTAACTGTGTAAATTGGATGTTTTTAGAATTGTTAACTATAATAACTGTTTTATATATTTTAACCTTTATGCATTTTGTAATCCCTCCTAAGTCTGCCAGAAATGTGGGGAGGGCGGAATAAAAAGTGAAAATAAATAAATAAATAAACAAACAAACATTTCAAGAACTAGAAAGAAACTGGGAAAAAGGAGTGCTTAAATGCTCATAAAATATGTTTCCTATGCAAGAAAACATTTTCAGGAAGGTAAATTAAACAACAAACCACTGTATAATAATAGTTTTATCAGCCTGTTTAAAACTGTACAAGAAATTGTTCTGTAGGAGGGTAGGTATTTGGCTATTTCCAAACTCACAGAAAATGCATGCATAGCACAACTTCTAGATCATTACTTGGCTTATGGGCTAAAATGCAGCACACAAACACAGGGCTTTGAACATTTTTCAGAAATATAATTCCATACATTTAAAATACTTCTGAATTCTACAGTTAACTTGAAAAAAACTTTCAGTATACTGAAAGCGGGTCTTTATAATAATATCTTGTTCAAACAAAAATAATACAAAATATAACTAGGCTAAGTCACACATGCCTGTGCTTCTTCAGGTTGTACTTTATTCGCAGAATTTTACTCAGGGCAACTGCTCCTGCACACTCAGTTCTCTGAAGCACTCCTCATGCTGAAAAAGTACCAAAACAAATATAAAAGTAGGGTTGCTAACTCCAGTTTGGGAAATTCCTGGAGATTTTGGAAGCAGAGCCTGGAGAGGGCAGGATTTGGGGAGGGGAGAGACACCAATGGGATATAATACCATACAGTCCACCCTCTAAAGAAGCCATTTTCTCCAGGGGGACTGATCTCTGTAGTTTGGAGATCAGTTGCCATTCCAGGAGATTTACACACACTACTTGAAGGATGGCAATCCTATGCAAGAGGTGCATTGAACATAAAATAACCCTGACCTAGTAAAATTAAACTCATTCTCTCATAGGGTGAGGGATATCCCATCTATAAACAAAAACAGACTTCCTTGTCCATATGATGGCTTTCTACTACAATGACAGGGAAAATAAGTACAAGCCCACTCAGATTCTTGGGGACATTGTCTGAACAGGTCTCAGTGAAAACATTTTTGTTTTTAATCTGTTTTGAATTCCTAAACATAAGATTTCCTTTTAACATACACAAGGCTCGCTGATGTTTTCAGGACGTTTTCCTCTTGAGATCTCATTTCCTGGACAGTCACAACAAATGTGAAGCCTTGCTGGCTATTGTTCTAGTGTGTATTATGTGAACTTTACACTGAATCTTACATATTCTATTTTGTTGTTCAGTTAGCTTTCTTGGAACCCTTCAATTTCTGTTCAGTGGGGTGAATCCTGCCCCTATCCTACCATTCCATGGAGCAAAGTTCATCTACTTATTTGTTTATGTATTAAAATATTTATATTCTACCTTTCCTTTTGGTTAAAGTTTGAAACCTTCCTTCAATCTAAGGAGCCTTCTTCCAACAAGCAGCTCTTTCCTTAGAGGAAGAACCACTTAAAATAGAGGAAGGCTCCTTAGGCTGGAGAAAGGCTACTTGGAGGATGGCTGGATCCACTCCACTGTAATTCATATCATTTATTAATACATTAATAGGTATCACGGGGCAGTATCTCATTTACACTGTTTACTTTTCCTTTGTGAGCACTAACTATATATACCTACCCTCTTGCTACTATAATTTAACAAGCTACTAATCTATAACATTTTTTTCTCTTTTGTACCATACTTCCTAAGTTTATTTTTGGTTGTGGTAACTTTAAAGTCTTTGAAGTGTTTTAAAAATTCATTTATCCAATATTTGTAGCCATCATCAAATAATTGTTAAAAACTGATGTTTCTGTCATCTAGTGATGTTTATGTATGTGTGTGTGAACACACCCAGTTTTTTCCAGTGTATTACCCATATAGCTTTTAGCGTGCGTATGTGCATGTGTTTGCATGTGTGTGTGTGTGTAATTTATATAGGTATGTGCATATAAATATGTGTGTATACTGTATAATGTATATTATAAAATATGTGTATATGTGTATACACATATATAAATTATGTGTGTATAATTTGCCACAGAAATTAGAACATCTCTTACAAAAATGAGAAAGTAGTACTCATGAAATATTATGGAACTCTAGCATACATTTTAGTATCCAAAGTGAATTATATTCAAACTTCCCTGGGAACAGAGAGATAAAAGAGGACACATAAGGTTGAGAGTGTCTGTGCCAAAGAAACAGGAACACATTTTTTAAAAAAATCATTAGAAAATAAACATAGGTAATCAAGAAGATACAAATGTGAAGAGCAGGCAAGCCCAAAAATCTGTTAAATGACAAGCAAGGCAGCATTACTACACATGCCCTCTCTAACACATTTATCATCATTTCTATTTAGCTGTGCTTTATATAATAGGGATTCTCAAACCACTGTCCTAATAAGCCTCCCTATTTAGTCATGCTTCTCTATGTATGACTAAAGCAAAACAGTTTATATATGTTCTATAACATTAATAGACAATAAATACCTCAAAGGAACAATAGGGAACTGGACACTCAAAGAGTGAACAGATGTTGGAAAGTTCAGAGGAAGACCCCCCTAAGAAATCAGAACCTGGATTCAACGAAGCAACAAGGGGATTGCTTCTTTGGCCATACAGTTCTGATCAGAGATAATATACAATGGCTTCATCATACAGTCTTCAATATAGTGCACTAATAGTGGTGGGCTGAACACTTTGAGTTAATTTGTACACACAGATTATTGAAATACTACCAGCTTCACTGTGTTCAGGATCACAGTCTCTGTGTCCAGCCTAAAGACTTATAAGTAGATTTTGAGCACAGAGTGAAGTCCTACATAAACAGGTGTCCATATTCACTTCAAAGTGGAAGCAACTCCCATGAAATTAATGTCATAGGTAACCCTTATTCCTTCGATACCAGCCTCCATGCCCTTGACCCTCTGCACCAGCTCTCACCTGGCTGGTGGGGGAGAGAGACCCAGGAATGGGATGCGACCAGCAGAGTGCACTCTGGAATGCCTCCACATCACACCAGGAATTACATCATTCCTTGGGCAATGTGGATTCAACAGGTCGTGCAGGAGACAATTCAATAAAATCAGCTTAAAATTTAGTGTTTGGGGCTGATATTTACTAAATTGGCCCCAGCACAACCTGTCACTTTCATGTAGTGCCAAGAATGATGTCATTTCCAGTGTGATATGGGAGCTTTCCAGAGTGCACTTGAAAGATAACAGCACATCAGCACACCCCACCAACCCCCCTCCCCAGTGCCCCAGTTTAGACCCTGGAGGACGTTGCAACCCTATTCCAGTCTCTTGGTGCAGAGAAAACAAACAACAGAAGATTTCAGGAAGGAGCTCATATATCCTGGATTTGTTTTAGTCTTCCCAGGAGAGCCATTTGTTTAAATATCTGGCTTTTAAAAAAAAGAGCAGTACTTCTTGCTCCAGTTCCCCAGGACTAAATTGTAGAAAATATTACTTTAAAAAAATTAATGCCAATAAAATTAATAGGAATTAAGGAGTTTTTAGGAATTGTTGGGTTTTACCTCTTTTAACTTGTGCTGCAGTTAAAAATTTTCAGGGGGAGAGTCTTCCCTATCTGATGCTAGATAGTGATCCAAATATAACCTTGTTGGTTGCTAAATTTCTGTCTAACATATTTTCCTTTAGAAATTAATTTATTATCCTATTAGTCATTGCTCAAGATCATTTGATCATAACAGCTCTGAAAAGAAAAAGGAAGGCTGTCCTTAAAGGAGGACAGTTTCTATGTGCTTTTTCTAAAATTCACATATGCACACAATTATTTAATTGCCAATCCAGATCATTTGCTGATGGTTAAACCTTAAGTGCAGGAGATGGGAGAGGGAATAGCCTCCAACACCAAAAACATCAAGCTCAGATCCTCCAGTTTGCTGTTGCAGAATGCGCATACCCCGTCTATTGAATGCTTGTAGGAGAGGGGGGCACAACTAACGTAATAGAGGCCTTATAGCATGGCACTGTGTGGGACAATGCAATTAATTATGAGAGCCCTTTGTAAGACTGGTTTTTCTCTACTCACCAAAGATCAGGAAACAGGAATAAGACGTAAAGAAAGAATTTGTGACTTTTGACAATTATTCTTGAAGAAAAAAGGTAACAATTGCCAAAAAAATCACAAAAGGTTGACATGTTACCTGGCTATGACAAAGAGCACACAACTGACACCCAAGTAAGCCAGCAGAATATACATCCAGATATCAGGGGACAGAGGATTCAGGAAGGAGAAGACGCCCGGGTTTGTACCATTGGGCTTGCGGTACAAAATACTTATTCCGAGAGTCATAAAGGGCTTCGAAAAGTCGATGACCGTCTCTCGAACATAGGTAATAGCCAATGGCGCAACTGCAAGGTCAGCTTTCTGTTTGCAAGGGAAAGAGAAAGAGAGAGAGGGAGAGAGAAATAGGACATAAGTCAAAAGCAGCAGGCAGATGCAGGCAATCAATTTAAACAAAACATAGATTTTACACTTGGGGAAGCCTGTGTTTATACCAATTAAGCTGAAATTTAAAGCTGTGCTATTCCTCCTTTCCTAGTAAAGAAGTTGATTTATACAACTACTCTCCCACCAAGAGCTTAGAATACTGCTCCTTTTACAGATGCAGTTAAAAATGTGGAGGATAGCAGGAAAGAAAATTTCTATTTGTGATTTTTAAAAAAAAATCATTTGTAATTCTCAGATGTTTAAAGGGTCTCTTTAAAAAACAGGTAAAATATAATGGATATTAAGCATGAAAGCATAGACTTTATTTTAATAAACCTATCCTGATCAACATGATGGAAGAATTAAGCTCATAGTTTTAAGCACTCTGGCCAGGGAACTATGCAATTAGCTCTGCACAGAGCAGTGAACCTTTTGATTTTTTTATGATGAAATACATTGGAAACATGGAGAGGTTTCAAAGGCAGTATGAAAAGCAAAATGAGAAACCGCTATTACTCCCCCTAACACCACAACGAAGAGAAAACCCCACTGGGGATGTACAACCTCTTTTGACTCTTAAAGCAGCTCTCTGAATCACAGTCTTGAGCTCTGATTTTCAAGTTCAATTTATATGAGTCACTTAGGATAGAAAGTTTAGACTTCCTTGCAGAAAAATGAACATTAGGTGAAATTCTACACATTCCAACTAAACATACTTCTTCTACACTCAGCAAACACTTAAAAGAAAAGGTTTTGACATTAACTTTATAACTCGACTGTACTTTCTTGATAAAACACAACTTCTACTCTCCCCCCCCCTTTTTAGATTTGTTACAGTTCCAAGGTTGCTGAAAGTTGGGGAGACGTAAGAAATTACAGATGGAGATTAATTATTGTTGATGTCACCCTGATCAGGTGACAACTAGGACAGGAAACTGAATTAAACCTATCACTCTGGGATGCAATATTTCTTGGCAGCTTTAAAAAAATTTCTTCTTCTATTTTTCTTCAACTGAAACTCAACAGCTTTCATTTTCCATGAGCCCTTTCGCACTCACGTTTTAAAGCAATGGATCTCAGCAGTCAGCCCTATAGCCTTTGCAACGGCTTGGAACCGCCCCTTTTTACACTCTTCTCCTGATACAGTTTCATGTTCTGGGTTGCATTTTATATTCACTTGTTCTACTGCAATCTTTGTGGGCTACTGAATACACATCCCTTTTTTTTTTAGTTTGACCCCAACTGTTGAAAGTTTGAGTCTTTTTACTTAGAAGACAGCACAAGGGCAGCTGCACTCTCCACCCCTCCCCCTGCCTACTATTCATGGAATAATCTTCCTTCTCTCCCCCCTCCCCTGCCTTTTTTACTGTTCTCCGCAACCAGAAAGAAAGCTGGTTCCATGCAGAGAAGGCTGCAGGACAGAAATGGGGGAGGGGGGAAGAGGAACCACTCCATTTAGCCAGGTCCCAACTGAACACTTTAAAGAAAATCTTCTTAGGTTTGTGTTGGGGAAAGCATCCATCTCCACAACTGTTAAATGCCCACAATTCTGTTTTAAAGTGCTTGACACCTCAACAATACTGCCCTTCAGAAGCAGGAAAAAAAAGTCAGATGGGGAGATGAGAAGGGAAGGGGGCAGAGGAGGCGAGTGATGGGCACAGCTGAGCTGCTACTTGGTGCAATGGCTGCTGCCCAATGGTGAAAGAAGCATTAGGGGAGCTGACGAGGGTGGGTGTGGTTAAATCTGCTCTGGCCAATCAACTTGCAATAGGAAAGGAAAGGGGGGGGGGCAGAGGCAAACATTTTACACTTACTTTCACCGACTCAAGCTCAGCATCTGAGGCAAAGAAAAAGTCGCAATATGTCCGTAGTCAGATACCCCGGGGAAAACCTAACTTAGCCTGGAGCTGCATCACATGATTAGCTTGGAAACGTAAAAGGTAGAAAAACACGGGATGCGAATAGGTAATGAATGTGCGTAAAGGCTGAATGTGAAAGTCACCAGTGCCTTCTGATCAGTAATGGGCATTTCGAGTTGTCATGAGGATATTTTGTGGGGTGTCTTTTTTTGATGTACAAACTTTTTTGGCATACTTGAAGAGGCCCCAATATATTTAATACCTATTGACAGTGGACTTGATGATAGAGTGCCTACTAGAGGGAACAATGAATCAGTTTGCTTCTACAACTTTTTAAAACTAGTTTGGAAATCATTCAAATGATATGCATTTTCATGGGTTTCTTCACATAGAGATAAATATGTGAAACAGGAAAGAATTGGGACTATTTTTTTAACTGGCTCCACTCTTGACTATTATGTATTGATGCAAAACTTTGAACAGAGTTTCTTTGCATACAAATAAGCATTATTCAGAATTTGCATCACTTTGTGGGGGTTGGAGGAGCAGGGTACATGGGCACTATCGTACTCTCTCTCTTACTGTATTCATTTCTAAATATCAGTAGACTTTGAAAGTGCTTAACTTGGACTAAACCTTGACAAACATTCATAAAGAGAAACGTATATTAAAAGTATTCATAAAGAAAATAGAATGTCTACTAAAGAACATCATTTGAGTAGTATCAACAAGCAACTCCAATTATTGTGATCAGATGGGACACATTACTTTGATTTACCTGTGTTACCTATAGAAGGAAAATGCCAGGACTTGATACCAAACTAGTGGAGATCTGCAAGAAACTCACAGGAAGGGTTGAGTCCATCCTCCCCGCAGATTCCTGCTTTATTCCTCTCCAACTATTTGTTTCCCCCCTCCCATCATCCACTTCTTCCTTGCTACTTTCTACTGCACTTTTAACCATTATAATCTCTCTAACACTGGCTTGCTGTTACCTTTCTTCCTTCATTGCCTCCCCCCACCCCCACTGCCATGGCCTCTTTCCCTCATTTGCTCACCTGCTGTCTCTTTCTTTTGTTTGTACAATGCCACCTCTCTCTTTCTCACACTGACCTGCTTGGTTACATACCCATTGCAACCATGGCCGTCGTCACACGGGCTTTTATTTAGCGCTAAAATGGCGCTATTTCCTGGCAGACACCCACCTTATTCCAACACTGTAGCGATTTTCTCTCTTCTGCTTTGTGCTTGATAGTTGCGCTATTTTGTGCCTCAGTGTGAATGCCTCACATCGATGTATTTCGCCTCGCAACGTCCTATGCCCTCCCTTCAATCCCAGAATCCATTTCTTACTGCAACTCCCCCCTTTTTTATTTTATTATGTCCTTATAACGCCATAACGACATAACACAATGCAAACTTTCTGCTGAAGTAAAAATGACTCAATCGCCATGGCAGAGTCTTCAGCGATGGGGATCACGTCAGACAGGGAGTTTTCTGCGGGCAAAGGGCTATTTATATAATTTCAAAGTTGGAAAAACAAAAGGGTCGTAATGTTTTGCTCTAACGGAATGTTTATATGCTGTTATTCCGTTATAGCGGAATTAAATGCCAGAATATTAAAAAAAAAGGGGGAGGAGCTGCTTCTGTGCGGTTAGAGAGAACAGAACAGAGTGCTTCGTTGTGGACAGCTGGTGGCGCGAAGAGCCGTTAGGTGACCCAAAGAAACGTTACTGTGCCGATAACAGGTAGGATGCTATATGCTGTAAATTTAACGGAAGAGATGCCCGTGTGACGACGGCCCATTACTGACTCCAGTCATCATTTTCATCATCACCACCCCTTCCATCTTGTTCCTCTTCTTCCAGTAGATGCTATTCCTGCCTGCAGCTTTATTTCTGGGATTGCTATGTAACTTCAAAATGGCAGTTGAAATCTCATGATATAATAATACAAGAGATCTTCTTGATCCACATTTTTGGCCATGTGCTGAAATAAATATGACAGGCAGGGGACTAGCAAAAAGTTGCAGGGGGTATCTCATTTTCTCTCCCCAACCATTTCCTCTGTTCTTTCCTGAAAGCTCCCAACAGATTACCTCCTTTTCCCTGCTTCCTTCTCTTCTTCCTACCTACAAGTTAACATACCTTTATCTGACACTCCTTGAGAAAACTCTGCATGGTTCTGGCTGCTGGGTCTAATTTCCTGGTGCGGAACCCACAAGGACGTGGGGGGGGCTCACTTTCCCCTGTATACCCCACACCACACATTTTTTTTCTTTTCCTCCATCTTTTGATCACAACAATTTATACCTCACCTTTATCGAGAATGGGGATACAAAGAAACTTATGCCATTATCCTCTGATAAATTTTATTTTCACAATAACCCTGTGAGATAGGTTAGGCTGAGTGTGTATGAGACTGGCCCAAGGTCATCATGTGAGCTTCCACAGCAGAGTGGAGATTTGAACTTAGGTCTCCCATATCCTAATCTGAAACTGGCCACTACACCACACTGGCTATCATGAGGTGGCTGCTGTTGAACCAGTAGCAAGCAGCCAGCTGAGTCATGCAAGTCAGTTCCTAGCAAGCTGTCTAGTGATTGCTGCTGGGCCTGGCGATGTCCTCTCCCCAAAGCCAAAACAGCCTAGGGAAAGGGCCTTGCTCCTCCCCTTGCCTTTTATTGACAGAAACCAAGGCTTGAAGGCTGGCAATATTATATGGTTGTCTAGCAACAACCATTAAGGGCCTTCGTTTCTTAAAACTACAGGAGCCACTTATATTATGATGATGGGTTTTAAAACCCCCCCTGTATATTTTTTGTTTTAGATTTCTGGTTTTTATGAAACCTGGGTCTTTTTCAGATTTGTAGAAAGAGCTATCTTTGTTCATGGCTTCACTCTCTGGATTTGAGTGTCCACAGATTAGGCCATGTTGAAAATTAGATATATTGATGATCAATATGCTAATTCATACTAGTTTTGAGGAAACTGTCACAATATTTTTAACATACAACTAAATGCACAACTAAATCTTTGCTGTATGAGACGTGACTATGACATCTACTTACTTCTAACTTATACTTGATGAAAGACTGCCAATGATTTTTTGGTAAGAATGACAAAATACAAAGGTTAGCAACAACTGGGTTAAACATATTGTGAAGACATAAGAAAACCCTTTCTGGATCTTATTTAAAGTCCATTTTGTCCAACACCTTGTTTTCAATAGCGACCAACCAGATGTTCCAGGAACTGTGAAAGCAGGGCTGGCTGGCAACACACCTACTCAGCTATTTGTGTCAAGCATCTGCCATTCACATACATATTTCATTTAGCTATTGTGTCTAATCTTCTCTTGAAACTATCTAAACCATTTGCTACCAAGATCCTGTGGCAACAAATTAATGCATTGTATGAAGACATATGTTCTTTTGTCTGCTCTTAAGCTACAGCCAATCATTTATACTGAATGGTAGCTAGCAATACATAAGTTGCTCTCCCTAAAAGTGGATAGATGTAGCCTTGTATGTGTGCTGTGTGTGTTCTATGCTTGCTTAATTGCTTTTTAGTCCTCTTTAAATAAAGAAGCCTTTCCTGTTGTACATCTGCCTGTTTATTTGAGAGTTCTCTAAGGGATTGATCCTGGTATACATCGGTAGAGAAATCCCAGTTATCCCCTCTCACTGAATCTCCTTGAATGCTTATTCACCCAACTCACAAGGAGATCTCCCTTTAGGGTAACACCCTAGTTCCTCCATTACAGCAACAATAATAAAAAATAAACAAACAAATAAAACCCTCTCATTTGGGTGGGGGGAAAAACTATCATGCCAATTCAAAAACGGTCCAGTTGGCAAACCTGCAGTTGACATCACAAACTAACTGTATCTTATTTTGTATTTATTGCTTTAAACAGGGACAATATCTTCCCAATGTGCTTCTGTAGTAGGTCTGTCCAAGACTAGATGTGCAGTGTCCTAAAAGTACAGATGAGAAGGCTTCTAACTTCTAACAAACTTTAATGATGGTTATTATTCTAAAGAGAATGCCTGCGTTATATAAAAATGGTGATGCTGGTTGCCTTCAGCTCTGAACATTGCTGCATATTTTTTATTCCTTTTTTATTTCCAATTACAGGAACAAGAAGTCAAGTTAGGTCATAAAACGGTTTGACACTCATAAAGCTGTTCATGCCTTCATATGTAAACACCTATATTTTTATAGAAAATAAAATCACCACCTTACTGTTTCAGCTCCATTTGAGACAGTAAAATATTATGACTTTTAAAACAAAGGTTGAATATAAAATATGTAAATATGCTTTTTGAAATAGTCCTCAAGAAGCTAAAATTCTGTGTGCACAAGGCTAAGTCACAATGAATCTACATTTCTGAATTTACAATGATGTAAATCTCATGGAATGTAAGAGAATGTCACAGCATACTTTAAAAACAAAACACTCCATGCCACAAAACATGTATAAAATGGTGAACTACTGAGCTTTGACATTTATTTTCATAAAAGTTTATACACCTGTTCAATACCTGATAAATTAACTTGAAGAATAATTCTAGAGCTGTAGTTACAGCAAAATTAAACAGAAGTCCAGAAGCACCTTGAAAAATAATTATTCCCACATAAGATTTTATGAATCAAAATTCACACCATCAGATGCGTGTACATCCTTTAGTGTCATACATTTATATTTTATTTATTTTTAAAAACATTTATTATCCTCCTTTCTTCCTTGCAGGAACTCAAGATGGCTTACAATATAAATAAAATAACGTATCCCCTATGCTCTTTAACATCGACATGAAACTGCTGGGTGAGGTTATCAGGAGATTTGAGCTAGCCTGTCACTAATATGTGGATGACACTCAGATCTATTTCACACTTACAGCTAATCCCAGGGAGGCTGTAGAAACCCTGAACTGGTTCCTGGAAGCACTTTTGGAGTAGATGGGGGCTAACAAACTGAAGATTAATCCCAACAAGATGGAAGTACTACTGGTGAGCAGGTTTGACCCAAGATTTAAGGTGGCATGCATTCTGGATATGGTTGCACTCACCTTGAAGGAACAGGTCTGTAATTTGGGGATATTCTTAGATCTGGACCTACAGCTGGATGGACAGGTGGCAGCTGGAGCCCAGAGCACCTTTTAACAGCTTCATCTATGAGCCAGCTGTGGCCTTTCCAGGGAAGAAAAGATCTAGACATTGCAGTGCATGCCCTGGTTACAGCTTGATTATATTACTGCAATGCACTCTATGTAAGGCTGCCCTTGAAATGTGCTCAGAAACGTCAGTTGGTTCAGAATGCTGCAGCCAGAGTGTTGACTGGAATGAGTCATAGGGACCATATTCCTCCATGGGGAAATTCCTCGAGCATCACTATGGAGACCATTTTCTAGCCATTTTTTTCTCCTATTCCCCATGTAGGTCATGTGATTGGGGATGAAGGCAGGAGTTTACCCACCACAGGCAGGCAAATGGAGCATCTACTGCTCTACCATGCATAGCAGCTGCAGTGCAAAAGCTGGTTCATACAGCTCCACATGGTGAATGTAACATAAAGGTCAACACATGGCTATGCAAAATAGAACTAGGTCTAATGCAGTTAGTGTTATTAAACTGTAATCCTAAATAAATGTTCTTGTAACTAACTCCTTAATTTAAAGGAGATGGATTCTACAAGAGAGGCTTCAGTTTTAGTCAAAAACTAAAGAACCAGCAAAGGTTTTGTGTGATGGTAGCTGAAGAACAAGTCAGATACATTTAGTTCGATCCAACTTATTGTGAAAATAAGTAAATCAAAGCACCTCCTCTTATTTAACTATTTTGCAGTCCCATAGTGGGTCTGACAAGTCAGAAATGAGCCCCATGAAGACCATGCCAAACGTTTTTTGTTGCCTGAGATGGAGTCATTTTATGGAGGGAGGCCTGTTGCTAGTTGACATGCTTTAGAACTTCTCCAATGCCTGCTTGAGGGTCTTTTGATAGCTATCTACTTTGTCATTTTACCCAGTGCTCAATGAGCTTTTGATTGTGCTGTATGCCTGTTTATGTGGAGGGGAAGCATGGTGGCTTTGGTTTAGCGTGCCTCCCAACTTTGATGTGACACCGTTTCTTTTGGCTGCTCTGCTTTGTTATGGCCTAATCCCTTAAGGATCAGTCATTCATGAAGAGCCTTTATGGCTCATGACATGAATCTTATAGGTGACATGTTTGCAACCGAGCCTAAGTAAGTGGGGCTTAGGAGGCTATTGGGCCCCAGGGTGGTTGGGAGCTATGCCCAGGGGTCCCTTTGGGTGGTACATGGAGGCCCAGCGATAGGATGTGGCTGTTGTTCTGACGTGTAGGGCACACCCTCACCTCAGTGCCCAGTGCCTGGCAAGTAGTGGCCTGGGGGCTGGAGGGGAGATGTAGTTCTCTGCCTCGCCTCCTCATCATTTACAGGGGAAGTAATGACCTTGGCTGGTCAGAGCATAGCCCTTTTGTTACAGGCTCACACAGGCTTGCAATGCACAGGCAAGTAGTGGCCTGATGGCTCAAGGGGAAGTATGGTCCTCTGCCTCACGCTGGCTCACAGGGCATGCCCCTTTTGCTACAGGCTCACACAGACTTGCACCACCCAGACAAGTAGAGGCCTGAAGGCTCGAAGGGAGGTGCAGTCCTCCGCCTCACGTTGGTCATTCACCATGTGGTAATGACCGTGGCTCTCTGGGCATAGCCCCTTCCGTAACAGGCGCACACAGACTTGCAACGCACAGGCAAGTAGTGGCCTGATAGCTCAAGGGAAGGTGTGGTCCTCTGCCTCACATTCTGGTCATTCACCTTGGTAGTAATGACCTTGGTCCACAATGTGTCTGCACCATGTGTGGTGAGAAGGTTGTAACTCACTAGGCCTTGAGAAGTCTAGGTGTATGGTCAACAACTCTGAGAGGGCTAGGCATACGGCCAACAGAGCCCTACAGAAAGCTTTGGGGGAGTGTCTGGGCATTTATTTACCACACCTCTGCTTAAAGGCAAAATTTGCCAGCCATTATTGAGGCAATAAGAGGTTGTGGTGTAAGGCCAATAAGGCCCTGTAGAAGGCTTTGGGGCAGGATGGGGTACTTATTTGCCCCATCCTGGCATAACGGCCGAATTTGCCAACCTCTACGGATGTGATGGAGATCATTTAGCGATGAAGGGCAACAACAATTTTATAACTGACTTGCGGCTGGGGCTTCACGAAGCTATATGCCACCTATGGGGCACCTAGGCCAATGCTTGACCTTGGGGGTGGCAGGTTATAGTGGGGGAAATGAGAACAGTCTGGTGAGCACCCTTGGCATCTCCCCATTGGTGGGGAATTGGGGTCTGTCAGGTGTGGCTGTGGCTTCACAGCCCAATTGCGGGGGCAGACTGCCAGATGGAAACTGCTGGACAAGTCCTTCCCTCAGATTCCAGAGCTTGGGGTGTTTGGAGCTTTAAGGGGGGAACCATTTTGCTTAGCTGGATGGGCCCAAACCATGCCTCATGGATGGCTTGCATCTGAGGCAGTGGGTCTCACCCAGACAGGTTAAAGGAGCAGGTCCCAGTGAGACCACTGGCTTGACCTGTACCGATAGTTGGGCCCCCTTTGCCACATTAACGGTCTATGTTGTTGCTTTAATAAAGTGACCCTTTAGTACCCAAACCTTGTGTCTGCCTCTTTATTCTGACTAGGGCAACAATGTGGCAACCCTGGCCACAGCCATCGGCTGCTATGGCCGGGTGCCATCCTTTGCTGCCCTGGAAGGAGAAGGGGCAGCCTCTCTTTCCTGGGCATTCAGGCATTGTAAGAGGGGGCGGAGCTATATGCCTTATAAGGCGGCTGTGCCCCCTCAGTGCTCCACAGTTTCCACAGCCTCCCTGGTAATGCAAGACAGAGCTGAGTTTCATTGGAATATTGGTGGCAACTCAGCACAAATCTCCAGATGACTTTCCCTTGTACTTGTGGCTGTTTATTTTGTTTATACCCCACCTTTCTCCCCAAAGAGGATCCAAAGCACCTTATAGTCTCTCCTCTCTTTCACTTAATCCTCACAAAAACCTGTGGGGTAGTTTAAGCAGAGAGTGTATGACTGGTCCAAGGTCACCCAGTAAGCATCCATATCAAAACCTGGGTCTCCCAGATCTTTGCCCAACACTTTAACCACTACATCACACTGGATCTTTATGTATCAGCATATCTAAAGGTAGCGACATTCTGGTTCTATCATCCTCCTTGTCCTCAAAAATGCAACATAATTATCTTAGGAGGTAAGACCAATATTACACTGGCAGTATTATATTGCCAATTAGTAGCTTACTATTATTTATATTACTGTTAGGATGCCATAGGGTTGCAATGTTGATCCTTCATGTATAAATCTCATACACTATCACAAATTCAGAGATTCAGACTGAAAGGCTGCCCAGAGTAGAACAAAAAAGTCCACAACTAAACTTGCTGTCTAGTTTTTGGGCAGATATTAAAGAATCTCCACAGGATTCCATAGGAACAATAGGAGTGCAATAGCTAATAGTTCAACAACTGTTCATGATGACTAGCCTGAATAGTACTTCTCAGGACAAAAAAAAGGCTAATCTGATATGCTAATCTATAACTACCACTATGAAGCAATGAGGGAAAAGGGTGAATAAAACTCCTGGATCATCAAAACAATGTGTCATCACCTTCAGTACCGTCCAGGTGACAAACTTAACTACAGTGCAATCAGACTCAATACAATTGCCAAAAATTAGGCCTGCAGAATTTATAATCCATTAACTGAATGTAGCAACCAAGCATGTGTTTTGGCCTCCCAGGTGCTTTGCAATTCCTCTGCTTTTGCAGGCAAGCAGCAAAATCAAGAAGCTAATATAGCCCACTGCTACTGGTAGAAGACATTTTCAAGCTTGGCATTGATCTTTTCAAATTACAATGGAAATCAAACCAGCTCAGGCATTTTAACTTTGAAGAGTGCCATTTTATAATTAAAACCAGGATGATGTGGTATATAAGAATTTTTCATCAACTTCCTTTTTCTTGGCAATATAACATGAATTTCTGTGTTCTGAGAGTTCCTCTGTACTTAGGTGTAAGATTGTAATGGAAGATGGCATCTTCCACTAGACATTTCATTAATTTGAATCACACCCTGGCTGACATTTAGATTTAGATGATGCATAATTTTCAGCAAGTTTAAGTGTCTGCAGCCTCCAATTTTTTAAAAAAAGAAACCCCATCTTGCATTCTAACTTAATAAGTCCTCTCCATTTTAACTAAGCTTATACGTTGTAAGCCACACTACACAAAAGTTCCAAAATAACACTGAACATAAGCAACTGAGTTTAGAGAACATAAGGTCTTTCTACTTTCAAAGAGCTGCCTCTCACCAAGTGAGTTTAAAGACTCACAATGAAATGGTCATCTGCTACACCTATAAGCTTTTGGTTGTATACATTTGTTACATTCATATTCCTCCTTTAGAAGTCTAGTTCTCAGCCTGGAGCATCATTTATGCTTGGGGGGGGCAGGATAACTCTGGGATATTGGGCCCAGTGTTGGCTGTTCTGACAGCCAGATGGTCCCCAGACAGCTTATCACAGATCTGCCCTCACAGGACAGAACATCTCTGGAGAAGAGTGGGGTCAGAGGAACTGAGGGCAGCAGTTTTCCATCCAGTCTGCAATTCATGTTGAAATGAGGGCAGTGAAGGTATGCTGGGCATTTAAGAGCTCTCTTGCAGCAAAGACTCACCCTCCCACCTCATGTTTTCAAATGTTATTTCTGTTATGACTAGAGATGGGCACGAACCGCATTATGAACTTCAAAAACCCACGAAATTGATGATCGAGCGATCGTGATCCGGCGTTTCATGATAGTCCACGGCCAATGAACCAGCGTTCGGGAAAGGCCTTGTTCGGCGTGTTCGGCTGTGGTTCGGGAAGCCAGACAGTCAGGCACCAGCAATCAATTCCCCTGGCAATGGAGCCAGGGGAATGCCTGAACTCTGTCTGCGCTCCTTCTGTTGCCCTGGAAACCCGAATGGAAGCCCAGCTTACCTTGAGCGGCAGGTCTTCCTTCCAATCACGGAGCTGCAAAGCAGTTACAAGTTGGGAGAAGACACCCAGGGGAGGGAGGGGGAAGGGGGTGTTCTGTAGCCATGAGCGCTCCAATCTCATCCCTGCAAACCCTGATAGGCAGCTCTGATGGCCAAACACAGACCTCCTGCGTTGCTCTATGGGACCTGTGCTTATAAATAGCCATGAGCTCCCAGGCTGGGTTTCACTTTCAGCGAGCAGTGGATTGGGACAGAGCTCTTGCTTGCTACTTGCTAGACTTTGGGGAGAGAGACTGAGAGTATAATTCAGCTTGGATTTTAGGGATACGGATGCAGGAGCCAACATGTTGGCAGTCATGAAAGAGGCATCCCTCCTAGGCCTGGTGTGCATAGCGCACAAGCTGCACCTCGTGATGCGGGATGTGCTCGGCCTGGGGAGCAAGCCAAAGGACAGCTGGAACAAGGGAACGTTGCGGATGCGCAATCTGCTGGACAGTTGCCGTCGCATCGCTTCCCACTTCTCCCGCAGCATAAACTCTTCCCACAAGCTGTTCCAGATGCAGAGGGATTGAGGGGACCCCGAGCACCAGCTCTTCCAGGACCTGCCCACCCTCTGGAACTCCACCTACGACATGATATGTCGTCTGGTGGAGCAGAAGGGTGTGTTGCAAGACATCCTGTCCTCTTCGGATGTGCTGAGGAGGGGAAAGGAGTTGAGCCTCAGCTCCATGGACTGGAGAGTCCTTGCCCAGATTTCTCGGATCCTGAAACCCTTCAAGGGTGCCACGGAGCTCTTGTGCTCCTACCAGGCCAGCCTTGGTCAGGTCCTCCCTCTGATCCACAGCCTCAACCAGTTTCTGGCCCAGGAGCTCTAGCAAGGGCAAGAGCTGCTCCCCAGTGTCTGGGACTTTGTCCAGAAGATCCAGACCTGCGTTGCTGAATGCCTGCATCCTCTACGCCATGAGGCACCCTACCAACTGGCCTCCCTCTGTGACCCCCACATCAAGGGCAGCATCGCCGTGCAGGCTGGTCAGATGAAGCACTGGAAAAAGGAACTCTGCAGAGCGGTGCTCCATTTCCAGAGACAGAGGGCAGGAGAGAAGGAACTGGGCAGCGGCAAGGGGCAGGCGGTGAAGGAGGAGGATGAGGGTGAGGGGCAGGAGGTGGAAAGAGAGCCACGCCAGGGAAGAGCCACCCCAATGGCCGCTTTCGATCTCTGGGCCTCGTTGGTGGGCTGCATGGTTGGCCGCTGCACAGCGGGAGCATCCCTCTCAGCGGAGGACTCGGCGGGGGCCATGGTGCACGAGTACCTTTCTGAGCCCACCGAGCCCTCCCATGCCAACCCATTGCAGTATTGGGCAAGGAAATCTGACTGATAGCCGGACCTGTCCATCATTGCCACCACCATCCTGTCCTGCCCTCTCACCAGCGTGCAGAGAGAGCGGGTGTTCTCCCACCTGGGAGACCTCCTCCATCCCCGCACACATCTGCACCTGAACCTGGTGGACATGTTGACATTCATCAAGGTGAACCTCAACCTACTGGGGCACCTTCCCGTGGACCTGGACCTACCCGTCTCTGAGCCACCCTGGGGTTGTAGCCTGCCCAGCTCATCTGCAGTGGGCTCAAGCCTCCCTCAGTTCTCAGGGCTGCTTCCATGGCTAGTGACCCTTTGTGCTCCTCTCCCGGACAAGTTGCCGTTCCCTCTTCACACCTCTACCGCTCTGGATCTGCTCAGATGCCTCCCAACCTCTCCCGTGTTTCCCATACTGTCCTTTCCATGAAGGCAGGAAGGTGTGGTGCTGCCAGCTGATGCTGCTTTTGGCCACAAGGAACAGGTCTGCTGCTGTTGCCGATATAAGAGTGGCACCATACGGTACCCCCCCCCTTCCATGGCACCTGGTGTCCCCTCTGAGCAGGGGGGAATGGGTCCCTCCCACCCTTTCCACAAAAGCAGGAAGGTGGGTGCTGTCTGCTGCCGCTGCTTTGGACCCTGAGGGGCATCTCTGAAGCTTTTGCTGAGCTTGACAGGTTTGAGTTGCACGGTGCACCCCTATCCATGTGCAACTGCTGGGCAGGGGTGAATGGGTAATGCTGCTATGACCAGTCATCCTTTCCGCGAAGGCAGGAAGGTGTGGTGCTGTGAGCGGATGCTGCTTTCTGCCACGAGGAGCAGCTCTGCTGCTGTTGCTGGTGTTGGCATGGCACTGCACGGTACCCCCCTTTCCATGGGCACCTGCTCCCCCCTCTGAGCAGGAGGGAATGGGTTCCTTGTCCTCACACCCTTTCTGTGAAGGCTGGACGGTGGGTGCTGTATGATGCTTTGGCTTTGGGCCACGAGGGACAGATCAACTGCTGTTGTGCATAAAATTGTATGTCACTGTGGCCCCTGCCAACAGCAGTGGCGGTCTCTTCTGGGCAGGGGGGAATGGGTAATGCCGCCACATCCAATCACGTCCCTACCACAAAGGCAGGAAGGTGAGTGATGCTGGTGACAGCCTCCACTGTGACACAGGGGGAGCAGATAACCCTCTGCCACAGCAGTCTGTGCACTCCTTCAGGTGGACGTGGGGTCCCTCCGTCCCGGTACTGCTGCGCCATGCGGCCGGGAAGCCTTGGGCTCAGCCCGCCTCTCCCTGATTACTGAAGGTAGGCCCAGCTGTGGCCTCTTGGCTGGCTGCCCAGCTCTTCCCACAGAATGCCTTCAGCAGCTTCACCTGGAAGGGCTTGGTTCTGAGCATCTCCTGAGCCAGGTTGCTGTCTTCAGGCTGAGGTGGAGGTTGGGGCATGGCTCTGATCTGCTGTGGCTGCTTCTCCTCTCTGCCAGGTAAGAGCTCTGTTTGGGCAGCTGCTGGGTCCCTATTCCCCCTGCATTTGCCCTCTCCCTCTGCTCTGCTGAACCCCCTATCACCCCCCTGGAGGGTGGGTCTAGCTGGTGCCTCTCTGCCTCCTCTAGCCCTCTGAGGCCCTGGCCCTTTGCCGCCTTTCCCGGGTGTAGGTGGGTTCTGACCCTGGTTGCTGGCTGGGGCGGCAGGGCTGCTGTCTCGCAGTTGCCTCCCTCCCAGCAAGTCCGGGGGCTGGGGCCCAGACCCCAGACATGCTCCTCTTTGGTCTGGCGGGTGGGCACATGGGGGGTGCAGCCGGCGAGCGGCCAGACCCCCCATCGGAGGTGGCTCGTCGCTGCCTCCCCGTGCCTGCCAGGCCCGGCGGCCGCTGTCAACACCCACCTTCTGTACACTGGGCCAATGTCAACCGGTGGCTCTAATTGTGTCGAGTGAAAGTTTCCTGGAAAGGGTATAACTCCAAGATCCCTTTTGCAATCTTGTCCAAACTTGGGTGATGGCTGTAGGAGAGCCTGCAAAAGACTCCCTGGGAATATGGGCTCTCTAAGTGCCACGGGGGCTGTTCCGCGCCCAACAAACTGTGAACCGGTTCAGCAACGGAAAATGTTTGTTGCACTTCGCGACCTCGGGATCGTTGGCGGCACCAAACCGTGAACCGGTGGTTCGTTCAATTTTTTGGGTTCGTGCCCATGTCTAGTTATGACTATCCATCCTTTTCTATGTCTGCAGGGGATCACTGGTTAACAGGGCCAGGAAGCAATTTTACTCAGCCATACGACTAGTTAATAATGGGGTTTTGCCTTCCTTATAACGAACAGTATATACTATGTGTGTCTGAATGTACTGTTAATGAGAGCATAACTGTCACAAATAGCTGCTGGCATTTAGACATCAGCTAGGGAACATAGTATAGGTTTTGCAGGGTGGGATCCCTGCATGACCATAAAGGTGGGTCCTCTTAAGGGATTCAGTGTGTGTGTGTGTGGGGGGGTGCATGACAGCCCACTTTGGGGCTGATGCATCAGCCACACCCCCAGGAGGATGGTGATGGGTTAGAATGGCAGTTTCCACTGCTTTCTGCCCTAATACCTTCTTTCTCCTCTTGGTTACCCTAACAGGGGAGTTGGGAGAGGTGGTCACAGCAGTTGTACTGCACCAATATCTGAGGAACTGTTAATCAATAAAGCTGCAACTTGATTCTCCCCAGCACAGTATGTCAGTGTCATCCTTCTCCCTCCCCACCACTATGTGCTGGTCTCCACTCCAGGCACAAATACTTGGCTTTGGTAATGAACCTACATCATGTACTTTTGCACATTTCTCAGGGAGTGCTTTTTTTTTGGCTAATGGTAGCTATCTGAATTTCAGGAGTTCATGAATGACAGGGCCTTTCCTTTCTGCACTCTGAGCTACCATTACTAGTTCTTGCTGGGTGAAGCAAGTCTGTTTAACCAATTCACTGCTTTTCTTTTTTTCCCAAGTAGAAGGAAAGGAGGTGGAGACATGAATTAGGCCAGTGTCTGCAGAAAAAGATACTTTGATGGATTTCTTCCACCCCTCCACCTCCATGGTTGGTAGTTCCTTTCTCCCTGCTTACCTGTATAATGTCTTTTCTTGCTCTGTTGCAGCAGTGGAGTTGATGTTCCTATTGGTTTAGCAATTTTAACTCTTTTTTATTACCTCTGATTGTTGATACACAATGTTTTATGCTTTATTTTTGTTGAGCTTTACTAAGGTAGTAACATCCTTACTTACCTCAGGTGAAACATACACCACTTTTTGTTAGCAACTATTCTTTCACAGACTTTGTATTTGATACTTTACTCTTCTAAATCACCTGCTATATCACAGGCATATCTTAGGTTTACCTGGCAATACATTAGCCCGTTGGAAAAGATCCTGTCTTTGCTAGGACCCTGAGCCAAGATGAGACAGAGGCCATGATATTGCTTCTTGCATCCCTTGCATCTCTCTAGGATGGTTGTAGGTGGAGCTGCTCAAGAAGTTAAGTTGTGCCAGTGGGATTCTTTTCCCACCATGCCTTTCTTATGATCCTTGTGCCTGTGATTTATTCCACTCTTCTTGCCTTTAGTTTCTTTGACAGGCTGTATGTGCATGCTTATTCGAGTAATCAGTGATCCAAATTACTACATTTTGGTAAGGCAAAGACAACCACACAAAGAGCAATCACTTTCTGTACCAGGCAAAATAGACCAAGACAGCAATGGAAGATGCAAGGCAGGGCACAATGCTAGAGAAGCCCAGCCCATAATACAAAAGCAATTTAACTTTAAACCTCAGGTCGGAGGGAATAACACAGAGCTATAGAGAATGTTCAGAAAATTGCATTAGATACAATAAAAACAGGATGATGATTTTTCAATTGGCCCAACCGCATTACTGGTCATAGGACTGTGCCTTAGTATTGCATGATATGGACAGCTGCAAATAGCAGCATATCTTCATTCCAGAGATTGCGAAGAATTTCTACTGCAAGGAGCCAAAAATTACACATGTAATGTGAATGTAAATTAGCAGTGTGCCTCTGCATATAGGACCTGGAGTGAGTACTGAAGGCACTTCAGGATTAGTATCATGTTTAGTTCTAGAAACCACATTGATTCTTGGCTAATAGCAACAAGAACTTTAATAGGGGACATAAACAGGGAAGCTTCATCTAACAAAGGATGAGGAATTACAGCTGAACTCAAAAGTAAATCTTTTAAAAGACTTTTCTGAATTTGAGCTGCATTGCAGAATTGCATGTGTTTCAAGGTCTTTCTTCCCAGGGCTTTTCTAACATAGTCAGTTTTAATCAAAGTCACTACCTTTGGCTTCAGTCTGATTGCAGAACTTCTTTGTTCCAAATTCCACAAACAGGTAAGATGGAGGTGATGCTGACTTGAAGGACCACTGCTTTAAATGAGATTGTTCTTCCTACCACAGATGGAGTATACCTTTTGCTGAAAGATTCTGTTAAGAGCTTGGGAATCTTGCTGGATCCTGGTCTCCTGTTGGAGAAACAGGTATCCATGACAGTGAAAAATGCTTTTTTCTTCAACTACACTTAGCTAGGAAGCTGCTTCCCTGTTTGCAGTCACCCAATTTGGCCACACTAATCCATGCTTCAGTAACCACAAAGCTAGATTACTTTTAACATGCTCTGCATGGGGTTGCCGTTGAAGATGATCTGTAAACAGCAGCAGGTGCAAAATGCAGCAACCTGTTTTTATCAAGGACCATATTACTCTTATTCCCATGTTCCTTCACTGGCTGCTGGTAAGTTTCTAAATTCAATAAAGGTATTGGTGCCTAATTATAAAGTCCTTCATGGCCTGTGCCCCACATGTCTGAAGGACCATGTCTTCCTGGATGTTCCTGTGCAGCAACTTCATCCTTCTCATCAAGAATTATTGCCAGTGCTCCTTAAAGCATATTCTGCATCAACGAGGCCTTCTACATTTTCAGTGGTTAACCCATGTCTGCGAAACAGCCTCCTGGAAAGGTTGTTGGGCAGCTTCTACACTTCTGCCTTCCTGGTGAGGCCATAGGACAGTTATTTTGCAGAGTGTTTGGTACACCCTGAACAAGGGAGTATTGTCCTTCTAGTGGAGCATAGGCGTTTCTAATTTGGTTTTAAATGTAGTTTTAATGTAGTGTATGTCCATTTTGATGTTTATTTTTATCCTATTGATTTTATATTGTTTTTATATTGCCAAACCTGGGTCCAGAGGTTCTCAGGAGAAAGGTGTGGATATAAATATTTTAAATAAATAAACTCACACCCTTCTCACAGGTCTACTTCTGAATGGCAGCTATCTCACAAACCTTCTATCCCTCTTCTCTCTCTCCCTTTTCTAGCCTCTCCCTCAGGAATAAATGTCCATTTATTCTTATATTCTTCTACCCCATTTTTCTTCTTCATTTGCATTAGAAATACATACATCTTTTTAATCAGTTTTTCATAAGAGTCACATAAAGGTTTTTCAAAAGTGTTTTGTTCTAGATGGAAACCTCCCAGTTTTTTATCTTTATTGTATTTAGATTCTCTCTGGGCCCTTGACCACCAATCTAAATTAAGGCCTTGTTTCGGTAATTCCTCTTTTGTTTTTAATCTTCCTTTACCATCTAATAGATCTTTATATCTAACCATCCTGTCTAATGAGAATACATTTGGTTGCGAAAATGCTTCTAAAGGTGATACCCATTGTGGAGTTTTAGAATAAATTAGTGGTATAGTTCTTTCCCATACTGTTATGAGGGACTTTCTAATCCAATGGTTCTTAAAATATTTATGTCCCTTCATTTTCCCATACCATAGAAGAGCATGCCATCCTAGCTGCAAATTGTGCTATTTTAGTGCCAAAAGTCTTTGATTTTCTAGAAGAATCCATTCTCTTGCCTATACTAGGCAACACACTTTATGATACATTTTCCAGTCTGGTAAACAAAGCCTGCATTTTCTTTCACATCTTGAATGTACATGTTCTCTGTGCATTTCCATGTGGCAGCTCTGCTCTTCCCAGCAAGATCTATTTATAGTGCCCCCTTTACTGACCTGCTATACTATCTGGGGCTGCCCCATCCGGGGAACAGCTTTCCAGAAGAAAGTTGTAAGACAGAGTAAGTCTGTAGAGCAAAAGGGAGCACTAGCCTCCTAGTGCTCCCTTTGCTGATCCTTGTCCTAGAGCAACATCAAAAACGAATAGTGCAATCCTAAACAGAGTTACTCAGGTCTAAGCCCATTGACTTCAATAGGCTTAGACTGGAGTAATTCTGCTTAAATTAGGAATGTATTGTAACTCCAGATTTTCCCCCCAGTCAGGATCTTTCCATCAATATAAAGATTTAAACAGAATAAAGTGTTACACAGTACTATCCAATACAGAGTCACACCATTCTAAGCCTACTGACTTCAGATGACTTACTGGGATGTAA
Organism: Eublepharis macularius; assembly: GCF_028583425.1. Lineage (NCBI taxonomy): Eukaryota > Metazoa > Chordata > Lepidosauria > Squamata > Eublepharidae > Eublepharis > Eublepharis macularius. The sequence continues at coordinate 92,361,100 of NC_072790.1, read as the reverse complement.
TTCTGCTTATGATTGCACTAATAGCTAATTTCTTGGTAATGTTTATTTTCTATTTTTCTGCGATGAACTGCAAGAGAATCCCTAAGGGTTTCCGCATCATGTGTAATGTACAAGAGCTTAATTTACTTAGGAAATAATATTCACTTACTCGCCATATAATCTGCTAACTTTTTATTATTAACAATAAACTGATGTCACACATTTATAAGGAAGAGGCTGGCAGTACTTTTACTTATGCTGTGCTAGTTTTCTTGTTTTCAAATTCAGAGTACCAACAGACTAGCTAGCACAGTGGCTCAGACTTTTAATGAAATTTAATAAAGCACTTATTGGAGCCCTTGGCAATATACACATATTAAAAACATAAATATTAGAAAAGTGAATGAAATGCAAATATCTATTTGTTTAGTATTTCTGCTCTTCCTCCAAACAGCCCAGGGTAGTATAACATCTTACCATTACAACAGCCCTGTGAGGTTTTTTAGGCTGGAAAAGTGTGACTAGTTCAAGGTCACTGTGGCAAGCTTCATGGCAGAGTGGGAACTTTAACTCATGTCTCCCAAATTCTAGTCTATTCCACAAACAACAGACTCACTTCATAAGCAAATGAGCTGGATTTGTTCTCAGTTGGGTCACAATAGTATATACTAGTATGATGCCCATTATTATGGTAACCACATTGTGGATGGAGCAACTTCTTTGGGGTGCAGTACATCTCTAGTCTTTACTTGACCATTCAGACATTTTTGATTTCTTAAGACAGGCAAGGGAATCTGCACTGACAAATCACTAGACCAGTAAGTACCAGAATATATGGAATCAAAAAGGTTGCTCAAATGATCTCCCTGATCCTTTGTTTATTTGTTTCCATTTATTTTCTGGTTGCTGGTATCGAAGGCAGGTGGTATTGTTGTGATTTAAAAAAGCTTGATTAGCCATTCAGCTCAAACTTTTGAGCTTAAAATTAATGAGCTGCTATAGCTACAGACTTTTTCAGAACTGAAGTAGGATTCTTTCATCTCAGCAGGTCAACATAAATGTGTAAATTACTACCAACCTTGTGAAATGCCTCTATGGGAAGAAAGAGCCAACATATTTTCTATTATCTGTTGTATGAGCCATCTTGAATTTCAGCAAGCAGCAATACAGATTTGTTATCTTTTGCTTGCAACATCTTTAGTGTGTATTGCTTTGTATATCTGTTTAGGCTGTAAATCTACCATAACTTAACTGAACATCAGTGCATTAAATAAAAAAAGTACAAGTCGTATATTTCAGGGAAATGCATTCTAAGTACTTTTCCTCCTATTTGCTGTGCCATTTTCTGTACAGAAATAAATTGCAGCCCTGCAATTTTATTTCTGCTTTACATAAAGACGCATACAGACAAATGTGCTTCCACAAACTGAATGGGAATTATCTAGGTATTTTGTTGCTAAAATGGTGGTACAAGAGGACATTTCACATTTGAAATGTATGAAGAATTGTAAACTAATCATTTAGAAATAACTTGAGACAGACACAATAGGGACACAAATGAGCTCATCTGCCTCCTGACATATCTCTGACCTCACTTAACCCTGAGTACTAAAGAGGAATTTAAAATATAAAATTATTCTTGCCTTCCTTTACTGAGTACTACTGAGATGCTGAAACAGAACTTACTTATCCAGCATATAACAATGATTTCAGCGGCAATTTCTGCTAAGTAAACACATGGATTAAGCATAAACTCAGTATTTCCAGTTAATATCTCCTTACAGAAAAAATGTTATGTTTATCCATGTGCGCCAGCTATGTGCACTGTGCATACTCAGGGTCAGTACTTATGGCCAGATCTTTGTACATGATTATGTACAGTATGTAAGAAATAGACTGTGGACTGGGCTATAGAGAAGGGGGAACTAAAAGCATTTTTTTAAAAAAGCATAGATGCCGTTACATATATTGCTAAAAGATCCCTGGTACTAGTCCACCGGTACACAATAACAAAGCTATACATTAAAAAAAAATGTTGAGGAATAGAAACCTTACCAGACATACACATTGATTTTAGCAGAACTTACTTTAGTAACTTAATAAGTTAGAAGCATAAGAGGAAAGATGGTACATGCACCATTAAAATGAAAGCCACAGGTGCACGTACAAGTGATCTGTATTACTTTGCTGATTATAGTAATCTGCCTTGGGCATTGCAAAATAAAATGCTCAAAACCATTGCATCATTCCTATCAACCATCTGTACCTCAGTATTAGGAAACCTCTCATGTACAGAAGGAAAAATACCACATTACTGTTCCAGATCTTAAGCGGAATTCTATAATATACTGAAAATGAAGATAATGATACTGTTACAAAAGTAAGTAAGTTGGTGGCTGCCACTTTTAGGATCACGGTGCCAAATGTAGGCATACATGCATAGAGAGTTAACACTGGGATTGACAAACAAAAGTATCTTCAATTTAGACTTCACTCATTTCTTTAATATGATTTTAGCTATTATTTAAATAGTATTTCAAATTAAAGCTGCAATAGATAGCCTCATAATAGCTGCAATAGATAGCCTCATGTGGAGGATGGCAACTCCACTACGCTACAGAAGTGATTGATGTGTTTTTCAAGGAAGTCAGTTCACATGCCCAGCAATGAATCAAGTGTAATTTTGACCTACATTTATCTCAGGGAAGCCCAATCTCATCAGATCTCAGCTTAGCAGGGTTGGCTTTGGTTAGAATTGGATGGGAGACCTCCATAGAAAACCAGGGTCGCTATGCAGAGGCAGGCAATGGCAAACCGCCTCTGTTAGTCTCTTGCCTTGAAAACCCCAGAAGGGTTGCCTTAAGTTCACTACAATTTGACAGCACTCTCTCTACCACCACCACTAGACATGGGCACAAACCGCATTACGGACTTCAAAAACCCATGAAATCGGCGATCGCGATCCGGCAGTTCGTGATTGTCCACGGCCAACGAACCAGCATTCGGAAGAAGCCTGGTTCAGTGTGTTTGGCCGCAGTTCAGGAAGCCAGACAGTCAGGCGCCATCAATCAATTCCCCTGGTAATGGACCCAGGGGAATGCCTGAACTCTGTCTGCACTCCTTCTGTTGCCCTGGAGACCCGAATCGAAGCCCAGCTTACCTTGATTGGCAGGTCTTCCTTCCAACCATGGAGCTGCAAAGCAGTTACAAGTTGGGAGAAGAAACTCGGGGGAGGGAGTGGGAGGGGGTGTTCTGTAGTCACGAGCTCTCCAATCTCATCCCTGCAAACACTGATAGGCAGCTCTGACGGCCAAACACAGACCTCCTGCATTGCTCTGTGGGACCTCAGCTTATAAACAGCACTGTGCTCCCAGGCTGGGTTTCTCTTTCAGCAAGCAGTGGAGTGCAACAGAACTGCTGCTAGCTACTTGCTAGCCTTTGTGGAGAGAGACAGAGTATAATCGAGCTTGGATTTTGGGGATAGGGATCTATCTCCTCTGGTTCCAGGGCTGCTGCCAGGCCCTGGGGCCAAGCTCACTGGGCACCTCAGTTGAGGGCTCACACAGTATTATTAGTGCCTGATCTGGTCAGGTTTGTGGGAGTGGTGGGCTGGGGTTCTAGTCCCTCCCTCCCTCTGGTGCCAGGGCTGCTACCTGGCTCTGGGGCCAAGCTTAGTGAGCACCTCAGCTGAGGGCTCACAGTATTATTACCAGTGCCTGATCTGGTGGTCAGGCATCTTGGTGTGCTGGACTAGGGCTCTAGCAGCCTCTGGTTCCAGGGCTGCTGCCAGGCCCTGGGTCCAAGCTCAGTGGGCACTGCAGCAGAGGGCACACAGAGTCATCTCCTTTCCTGTCCTCCTTAATTCTAGTTTGGTGGCATAATGAGTCTTCCTGTTGCGTTGGCTGCCAAGGGTGGTTGTGGGGTGAAGTGTGATGGCAGTCCTCCTGGTTCACTTGTGGAAAGCAGTATTGGGTGTGGCTCAGGGGCAGCAGAGAGTCCTCGCGCTCCCCCCAATTCACCTGTGTGGGCTGTGGAGGAGGCCAAAGAGGTCTTTCCACAGGGGGGAGAGAAACTGTCTCATTTTGAGGAGGGGGTGGGTGATGGATCCCTGGAGGAATGGTTTGTGTGTTATGAAATATCCCTCCCATCCCCATCTCAAACTCTCGGTGGTGTCCCCGCCTGCAGTCCACCCCTCACCCCATCGTCCATGTCCAGCCCCACAGCGCAGCCTGTAATCATTCATCCTCCTTCCACTGGGACAGTTAGCAGTCCACATTTCAACGCCTCCGTATGGAGGCACGTTCAGGCCCTTCCTAATGACCCCCGTGTGGTGCGGTGCTGTCCCTGTGATGTCCCGGTGCGCAGGGGCAAAAACCCGAAGAACTTGTCTTTGAAGGCCCTAACTCAGCACCTGAAGAAGCACCACCCGAGCCTGTCTCCCTCCTCACCCAGTGAAACATCCATTGGGAGGAGAAAGGGGGCATCCAGCTCTTCTGAGTGGGGGTCAGTGGGACGATCACTTTGCCCTGAGGGTGACGCCGGTGGGAGCAGAGTGCTCCGGCAGGCCGCACTCACAGAGGTTGTCTCCTTGGGGTCTGGGACAGTACTGCTTAGAACCTCGAGGCTGATGGCTCAGGAGGCGAGCCTTCGTGTCTTGGCAGAGACAATTGCACTACATGGCTTGCCCCTATCCAGCGTGGACTGTGTGGGCTTCCACAAGCTTCTAAAACATTTTGCCCCTTGGTTCTCCATGCTGTCGCCATGCACCCTTGCCTGTCAAGTCCTGTGGGTATCTCGAATGAGGGCTGGCATGCTTGGGTCAGTTTTAGCCAGGTCCAGTACCACTGCTATCAGGCTTCTGAGACCTTGATAAGCCTTCCTGGCACAGCCAGATCATCATGACACCTCCTTTCTGCAAAGGCAGGAAACTGGGTGATGCTGGAGCAAGCCTCCTTTGGGCACTTGCACAACAGCTCAGGAACTCTTGCACATGTAGTTAAGCTGCATGGTGCCCCCATCCATCACAAACGCTAAGCCCTCTGAGGCGTCGGTTTCGTTTTCTCGGCCATGTCGGACGCTCCTCTCCGCAGGTCCGGGAGGAAGCGCCCGAGCACCCTGACCGGGCGGCTGATCTGCGAAGATTAGCCCCCAGGACTCCCAGTGAGGGAGGCAGGGTCCGGGACACTGCGGGAAGAGCCCCCCGAAAATTAATGCGGGGGGTAAATTGCCCGCTTGTCCCTATGGAGGCCGGCAGACGTGCGCGGCGCCTCAAGTGCTGCCGGGCCATGGAAAACGGCAAAGAGCAGAACTAGGCGGAAGCCTGTAAGTAAGCGAATCCCTTCTGTTATTACAAGCGTACGTGAAGGAGTGGTGGGATCTGAAGTCAAGAAGGCTAGTTCTTCCCCCTCGCTGAGTTTCAGAATCCGGCTGGCGGTCCCCCCCCTAAAATGGCAGCGAAAAAACAGAGTCCCGCTCTGGGCAAGTCAATTTCGGCTGCCCTGCAGGGGAAAGGAGAGTCGCTTGAGGAATTGGTGAAGCGGTCGGTTGTCGAAGCCATAAAACCCTTTGTTGACAAGCTGAACAAAACAGATCAAAGGGCGGGCTTAATTGAGAGTGAAGTGAAAACCATTAAGGAAGTAGCGGGGGGGCAGAGAAGTCTGCTTGGGAAAGTGCGTCACTCGTGAAGGCTACGAATAAAGAGTTAAAGCTGGTGGAGAACCAGCTGATCGGGCTACAAGTGGAACGAACACAGACAATTTTGCATCTCCAGAACGTGAAAGAGGAGGAAAATGAGGATTTATGGGGTCCGGTCTCGGAACTATTGGCGACACCCGCGAAGGCAACTAATGAAGAGGTTAAAAGCGCCATTTCGGAAGTCCGCCGAGCTTCTTCAAAATATGCAACGAAGCGTCAGCTGCCTCACGAGATCATCATCGATTTTTCATCTAAAAGGATCCGAGACACTATCCTATACAACTCATACAACGCGGATCTGGACTTTTTGGGTAACAAAGTCAAGATACTGAAAGACGTTCCATTTTTAGTTCGGAAAAGACGATTTAAGTATAAAAAGCTCACAGCTCTTCTGAGGGAACGTGGAATAAAGTACAAATGGCTATTTCCGGAAGGTATCTGGTTCAGTTACAAAGATCAAGCTTACAAGATATTATCAGAAGATCAACTAAGGGATTTTGAGGACAAAAATCCGGAATTTCAGCGAGACACCAAGCAAGAAGAAAAGGAGAAGTCTGAGGGGGGGGGGGAGGAAACGAGCACTGCGGATGCAGTTGCTCAGAGAGAATTGCGTCCGGGACCCAGGAGGGGGAGGAAAACTTAATTTGAATTTGAATTGTAATTTGCATTTTGTAAGGTCAACCACTCCATCAATATTATACAAAGCTTTAATTTCTTTTAATAATGGTAGTATGAAGGGAAAGCATTCTGTGTAGTGTAGTTGTTATATGTTGTTGTTGGTTTTTTTTTCTTTCCTTCCCTTGTTCCTCTTTCTTTCCTTTGTATTGTTAGTTAATGTAGTTAATAAAATGAATAAAAAATCTTAAAAAAAAAAAACCAAACGCTAAGCCCTCTGAGCAGGGGGCAATGTGTCCCTCGACTCATGTCCTTCCCACAAAGGCAGGAAGGTGGCTGATGTCAGCTGCTGCTACTGCTGTCCTGTTTCTGTCTTCCCCTCTCAGGAACCACTCTGACCCGTCCAAGCAATGTCTCCTGTCCTGCCCATCCCCTACTTTCTGTGAAGGCAGGACGGAGGGTCATGTCAGCCACTGCTTCACGAGGGACTATCCTGTTACTGCTCCTTCCTTGATTTCACAGCTCGGTTGCAATCGCACAGCTGATTGTACCGTATAGGAATACAGTTGGTTGCTCAGCATGGCAGCTCCCCTGTCAACGAGACCGACTAGACCCCTTTCAGCTGGGTCGGAATGTATTCCGCAATTCCTGTCCTTTCCATCATGGCAGGAAGGTGGATGGTGCTGGCTGCCACCAGAGAAATCCTCAGTGGGACCCTCGGGTGAGGACTTGCCTGTGGTTGCTGGGGGATCTTCCCCCTCCCCCTCCTCATGATGATATGTTCTCTCCCTCCCATTCTTTCTGGCAAGGCAGGAAGGTGGGTAATGTCGGCTGCTGCTGCACTATTCCTCAGTGGGACCCTCAGGTGAGGACCCGCAGTTGCAGGGGGATCGGGCCCATGTCCGAATGACATGTCCTCTCCCTCCCTCACTGGGAATGCCAGCAAGCTCCTCTTTGGCCTGGCCGGCGGGCACATAGGGGTGCCTCCGGTGAGCAGCCAGACCCCCCACCCCCTAAAGGGGAGGTGGCTCGTCGCCTCCTCCTCGTGCCCACCAGGCCCGGCGGCCACCAGCAGTACACACCTTCCAGCCTCCGCCAGGAATACCAGCATGCTCCTCTTTGGCTTGGCGGGTGGGCACATGGGGGGTGCCGCTGGCGAGTAGCCAGACCCCCACCCCCTGATGGGAGGTGGCTCGTTGCCATTTCCCCATGCCTGCTAGAACCGGTGGCCGCCGGCATATCCACCTTCCGCCCTGCGCTGGGAATACCAGCGTGCTCCTCTTTGGCCTGGTGGGCAGGCATATGGGGGGTGCCACCAGCGAGCAGCCAGACCCCATGCCCCCTGAGGAGCGGTGGCTCATCACCACCTCCCTGTGCCCACTAGGCCCGGCGGCCGCTGGCGGTACCCACTCTCCGGCCTGCACCGGGAATACCAGCATGCTTTTCTTTGGCCTGGCACATGGGGGGTGCCGCCGGTGAGCGACAAGACCCCCTGCCCCTTGAGGGGAGGTGGCTCGTTGCTGCCTCCCTGTGCCCGCCAGGCCCAGCAGCCACTGGCAGTACCCACCATCTGGTCTGCACCGGGAATACTAGCGCTCTTCTCTTTGCCCTGTCAGGTGGGCACATGGGGGGTGCCGCCGGCAAGCAGCCAGACTCCCCACCCCCAAAAGTGGAGGTGGCTTGTCGCTGCCTCCCCGTGCCCACCAGGCCCGGCAGCCGCTGTCAGCACCCACCTTCTGTACACTGGGCCAACATCAACTGGTGGCTCTAATTGTATCAAGTGGGAGTTTTCTGGGGGCCTTGGATTGGAGACGGTATAACTCCAAGATCCCTTTTGCAATCTTGTCCAAACTTGGGTGATGGCTGTAGGAGCACCTGCAAAACACTCTCTGGGAATATGGGCTCTCTAAGTGCAATGGGGGCCATTCTGAGCCCCATGAACCGAAAACCGGTTCAGCAATGGAAAATGTGTGTTGCGGTTCGCGACCTCGGGATCGTCATTGGCTCCGAACCACGAACTGCAGAATCATTAAATGTTTTTGGTTCGTGCCCATGTCTAACCACCACATTTAATGATAAGCAGGAATAAGCCCATATTACTGTAACTACCTAGCACACTGTCACTCTGTTATCTACTATGAAAGATGAGATGGACAATAATCCAAGCCTGCCTTCTTCTCTTCTAGCAAGACACTCACTCTGAGTAACAGTGTATCAGTTTGTGCATGGGACAGAAATTAATCAGCAGAGTTGCCCTAATATGGTAGAATCATCCCACGGCATGAGGAAGCCACTACATATACCATTTCCTGTATGATCGTATACATAATGTTGAATCTCTCCTGAATTTCACCTGAGTAACAAAATTAATATGGAAAAATAAAAACAGGATAAATTTTTCAGCAGTGAACAATATTGATATATTTGACACCCACATAACCACCCATGGACACCCATGTAACCACTCTTGTACAGCTTAGAACCTTTATTTACAAAGGGTTTTTTTCTTTCAAAAATGTGTTTAAAGAATAATAAAATGGTAGCTATTTATCTGTAATTAGTTTTGCATTTCTTATTTTCTTCAAATATGAACTAGAAACTAGTTTCTAGTTCAGACTATTTGATGTTATGCCTAAGTTTCTCTCCCCACCCCAATATTCATTGATGTAGGAGAGAGTCGTATTGAGCCCAATAAATGGTTACATCAAAATAAATATATCTGGGATTTGGTAATAATTCTATAAAATTAATATTATCTTCCTACTACTTCTTTAGTTCTTTAATTCTGGTATGGGCTCATTTTTCTCTTGGTAAGACTATTTGCTACATTAGCACTGCAGCCTTCCTTTAATGAACATTTATTAGTATCATTAAATAAAAGATCTACCTTGTGCAATGGAAATTATTTCATTATTTCCTTCCAGTTAGTTTAGATGGCAGTGTTTCAGTTCTAGAAGAAATACAAAACCCTGCATAGCAAAGAACTGTACTAATGTGTAATAGCTGAACTTCAGTGGTTCTGGAATTGAATTTACAATATCTGTTGTATTATTTTAAATCACTTAAAAATAATATATCATTTAAATCCTGCAAGACTGGATGTCTCCATAATATGCCATCACAATAGGTGAGTTATATATTATATCAAGAAGAGTATCATTTTAAGAGATTTCCCCTCCAATTTTCATCACGTTCTTATCAGTTCTTAATAAGTAAGTTAACAATAATTTATTAACAGGAGGCTGTCAAGGACAATTTTGGAATGGAAGCTGTAGAATGTTAATTTTATGGCTTTAAGAAGGCATTGTCTCAAAGAAGGGATACAAATAATTATGCCATTTAGTGAGATCAGAGATAAAATTAAAGGTTCTCCTATCAACTGAAACTCATGTAAATACCCTAAAAGAGAGGGTAAATAATGACAAGAGTAGCATACCAATACCAAAGTAATTAACAGTGCAATCCTAAGCAGAGTAAAACAATTTCATTGACTTGAATGGTAACTGTACTTAGGGTGGCACAATTCACTGCAACCAGGAACTGAGGTTCTTGGTGGAAATTGTTTAGAAAGAAAGAAGTTCACAATCATAGGAATGAATTATATGCTTTTGCTGGTCGTACTGTTTCCTCAGCAGGTGGGATAAGAAGCATTACTCTATCACTTACTTAGAGTACTGAATCTGTCAGTGTCAGAGATGAGGACTGCTTTTTCTCATTTGTTATAAAATTTCCAGAAGTTGCCTAATAAGTAAGAGAGAAAAGACGGAGAATACAAAGGAGATGCCTAGCACTAGCTCACACAATTCTGTACTTAAGGTTGCCGGGCTGCACCTGTGATCTGTTGGAGCTGTTTGGGGCAGAACCTGGAAGGGGCAAGTGTTGCTGATGTTGGCTGTTTCCACATGTCCTTAAAGGGATGGCTCACTCACTGAATGCTGCCAGCTTTTCCCTTTCACTCCATGCATCTCCAATTTCAAAATGGCTGTTTGGCTTCTACCTTTTCGGGGCATTTTCTGAGTCTGGGTTGGGAAATTCCTGGAGGTTTGTGGGTAGGAACCTGGTGAGGGTATGGTTTGGGGAGGGAAGAGACCTAATTGGAGTATAATGTTATAGAGTTTCCCTCCAGGGAAGCTGATCTCTAGTCTGGAGAGCAGTTGAAATCCCAAGAGATCTCCAGGCCCCACTTGGAAGCTGGCAACCCTAGGCAAGAGTTTCCTTGCTATGGGCAAACACCTGAAACCCTATCTGTACTGTACTGCAGTATTACCAGTGTGCCATATTTTCTCCAGTCTCATTTGTCTTACTTCTCTGTCCCTTTTCTGTTTGGGGCTTTTAGTTTAATCAGAGTTTAAGAACTAGTAGCAAATGCTGTGGGCCTCGTCCAAGGATTCTTCAGCAGTAGCGCCCTGGGTAAATGAGCCCATATAGTATGTACTAATTGTAGAGGGAGACAGCGGGAAGAATTTTCTCTGGCCTGTTTCAAGGCTTACTTTGCAAGGCTTTTTGTTCAGCCAGAGTGGGAACTGTAGGAAAATCACAGCCTGCATGTAAGATCCAGGCTGTTTGTTTCTCTGTGGCAGGTATTTAAAGCCTGCATGAGGCTAGGAGCATTAACCGAAGGGTTAGCCCATGTAGGGTTGCCACCTTCAGCTTGGGTACTTCCTGGAGATTTGGGGAGGTGCTGAGGGAGGGCAGGGTTCAAGGATGGGAGTTAGTTCAACAAAGATGTAATGCCACTGAGTCAACCCTCTGAATCAGCTACCTGTTCCAGGGGAATTGATCTTTGTAGTCTGGAGATCAGTTGTAATTCTGGGGGAACTCCAGGACTCACCTGGAAGTTAGCAACCCAAAGTCCATGGAATGTAGTTTGTGGCCCTGGCCTTGATGAACGTTTTGTGTACTTTTAAGTCATACAGTATTTGTTGTAAGCTGGTTTGGGTTCCCACTGGAGAGAAAAGCAGGAAAAAAAATTCTCTATATAAATGTAACAGACTGTAGTTATTAGCTAGGAAATACCAAAATAGCTAATGTGAAAAGGTATCCATTTTAAATTTATGAAAATTGTCATTGATATGCATGAATAGCTTTGGAGGGCAATTCATTGTCTATAAGTGGTGGTGGTGGTGGTGGTGGTGGTGGTGATGTTGATGATGATCTTGTTCTTGTATACCACTCTTCAGGACAGATTAGTGTCATACAAGTCAGTGTCATAATTAGTGCCATTAACAAGTCATTGTCATAATTATCCCCACAACAGACATCCTTTGAGGTGGGCGGGGTTGAGAGAGGTCTGAGATAGCTGTGACTGACCCAAGGTCATCCAGCTGGCTTCAAGTAGAGGAGAGGGGGATCAAACCTGGTTCTCAAGATTAGAGTGCTGGCACTCTTAAACACTATACCAAACTGGCTGACCAAACTTCTTTTAAACTAAGGCAGGGGTCCCCAACATTTTTGAGCCTGCAAGCACATTTAGAACTCGGACACAGTGTGGTAGGCATAGTAACAAAATGGCTACCACAAAATGGCTACCACAGCTTACCTTCAGTGAAGATCCTTGTCCTTAGACCAAAGCAGTGTTTTTAAAATCTGCACAGCCAATCAAATCTTCAGTAGTCAATCAGAAGCCATGCTTTGCAAAAGCCCCACCTGGCCACACCCACTTTCTAAAAACACTTGGCAGACACCAGGAAAGGTGCAATGGTGCCCAAAGGTACCACGTTGAGGAACACAATACTAAGGGACTGTAAACTCAAATTAAGGTTGCTAGACCCTAATGTTGGAAACTGCTATGGGGATGAAGGTACAGCTAGGAGCAAATAATAAACATGTATGCAATGGTCACCTCTAGGGTTGACTACTGTAACACACTCTATGCTGGGCTTCCCCTGAACCTCATCCAGCGGTTACAGCTGGTACAGAATGCAGCAGCGCGGGTCATCACCAGAACGTCAAGGTGTGAGCACATAACACCGGTATTGCGTTAGCTGCACTGGTTACCAGTAGAGTACCGAATCAGGTTCAAGGTTCTGGTATTAACCAATAAGGCCCTATGCGGACAGGGACCGGTGTATCTGCGGGACCGCCTCTTCCCATATGAGCCTCAGAGGACTCTTCACTCTAATTGCAAACATCTGCTGAAGGTCCCTGGCCCCAGGGAGGCCTGTCTGGCATCGACCAGGGCCAGGGCCTTTTCAGTCCTGGCCCCAGCCTGGTGGAATGCTCTGCCTAATGAGACCAGGGCCCAGCAGGATTTATTGTCTTTTCACCGGGCCTGTAAGACAGAGCTGTTCCACCAGGCATATGGTTGATGCTAGTCGGAATCCCCCTGTCCAGTTGAGCATGGTCTGTGCCCTCCCCACTAGCGACATCCTCCATCTGTTGAGCTCCACTGTAAATGCTCTGGTGAAGGTGAAAGGGAGGTGCCTTGTGTATGCATATAGTGCATTTTATTATGCTGCTGAGTATACGTGTATGTATATATATGTATTTAAAATGTTAGGATGTTTATATATTTATAATTTTAAACTGTGTAATTTTTAGATGAATTTTAAATTTATGCAAATTGTAATCTGCCCTGAGCCTGCTGGTGTGGGGAGGGCGGAATATAAATCTAATAAATTAAGTTAAGTTAAGTTATTATGTGACCAGCACATTTTAATTGTATTTTAATTGTATTTTTAATATGTTGGTATCCGCCCTGAGCCCACTTGCGGGGAGGGTGGAATACAAATGTGAAACAAACAAACAAACAAACAAACAAACAAACAAACAAACAAACAAACAAACAAACAAACAAACAAACAAACAAACAAACAAACAAATAAAATGTTAGAACCAATCAATTGGTGCCTGCCAAAATGAGTTATATTCATCCACAAAAATGATCTGAAAGTTACTCCAAGAAGAGATGGGGGCCCTTTTACACCAATCTCTCTAGAAGTCTCTAGAAGTCTCATGTGCTTGAGGGCCTCAAGTCGAGCCTCTGCCATACAGACTGTGAAACACTGGGCTGTGATATTTTCTTGGGCAAAAGAAAATAAAAACTTCTAAAAATCCATGTTATGCCCCCTCTGTATTTTAAAACAAAGTTTACTAGGAACATGGCAAAGCATAAGCTGGATTCAGCTTGCTAAAAGCAAAAGCAAGCGAAAGAACAAAGGAGGTTACTGGGGTCCTAGTGTCATGCCTGGTGCATTCATTTAGATTACAATGGATAGTGCTGGGAATAAAAGTTCAGATAATTCAATACAGAGGCTCCTGGGCTTACCAATTAGTCTAAACATTATAAAACCATAGTGATCTTTATGGACATATTCCAGTTTTTTCACAATATTTATTCTGTGAAGAAAGACAGAAAAGGAATAAAATGCTTCATTAATGCGAACAGAAAAGAAAATATAACAGAGCACTAGAAGTAATAAACATGCAAAAAGAAAAAAATGGAAAAATTTATCACATAGTAAAAGAGAAAGCAATGTAGTTGCTGAAATTAGTAACCAATGGCCAAGACAAGTAAATTAGGTGACCCTAATCCGATTAAATATTGTGGCTTTGTAAGCATGACTTCAGAAAGGCTAACACTGGAGGTATGCCAAAGAAGTTTAATCAAATATAATTGATAATGATTAATGGACATTATGTTAAGTGATGAGAAATGGCTCAGGCATAAAACAATAATGGTTAATATAGATGCTAAATAAATATATGCCACAAAATAAAAATGAAGTCTGAACAGATGGCCTTCAAAGAGCTAAAGATATAAATCGTGAAAGAGCTAAATTAAAACAACTGTGTGATGTCTAGAAAAATGAATAAGCATAAGAAAACAAAAGATGTAAATACAAGCATAAATCTAAAGATATGGGGAATATAGTACAAAACAGAACTTCAAAGATGCCTTTCAAGACTTTATTTTTTAATTAAAAACACAAACTTGTATTTTCTCGCATATTGTCCTTTATGTCTGAGGAACCACATTTTATGTATAGAATTACTTCAGTGTTCTTTAGGCAGTTCTCTGAGAAATTTTGAAAGCCATAAAGTTAGGTTTCATTGAAATAATAAACATAAACTTGGGAATTAGACTAAAGATGAGTGTTTACATGACTGAATAAAACAAATAATACAAACTCTACACAAAGAAATCAGATGTCAAAGTAAAAGAGTTCTTGCCTTATCTTTGATATGCTAGTGTTGTATATGTAGAGATTTTTTTAAATAAAGGAATATTCATCCACACTACCTGGTTGAAGTGGTACTGACAAAGGTGCACATTGGATGAATCACTGGAACCGGATGATCCCAATTACCACTGCCTGGTGATCATTCCTGAGTAAGATGCTCAAGCACACAGTGCCTATGTAACTTGGTCATAGAAAAAATTAACTTGATTAATTTCAGTGCAGAAACTGGCCTAGATTTGGGATGGATGCTCCAACTGACAACCTTCGCTGAGAGAGTGACAGTGTAGTGCATTCCTTCTCACTCACCTGGACTTTCTAGCAACATTCAGTACCACCACCCATGGTCTCCTTCTGAAGCAGTTAGTAGAAAGTAATGGAAAGGATGAATGCCAATAAACTGAAACTCAGTTCAGGCAAGACTGAAGTTCTGTCAATTGTAAAGCTGCTCAAGAGTCCATCCTAGAGGGGGTTGCACTACACCTGAAAATGATGGCTCATAGATTACAGTGGTTTGCACCAAAATAAAACCCTATTGATCCAGATCCAGGTTTCAGGGATACCATAAAAGTTCAGTAAGATTAGAGACACCTGAATTTATCTGGGCATTAGCCCCCATGGGGAAAACTGTAGGGGGGCTGGGGCGCATTTTTCAAGAAAACTCCACCAAATGTACAGGGAACCTACTCCTTCCTGTCCATTAAAGATGTCCCCAGGCTTCAGGGAGATTGATCCCAGGAGTGTTCCCAGCCACTCTCCATTGTTTCCTATTGGGAAACATTTCTATGACTTTCCAGGCAAAGAGAAACCTTAAACAAAGGCAACCCCTGGCCATAAATCAGTCCCAATGCATGTCCAACTCCCAATGCAACCTGAACCAACAAAGCCAAATAGAACCAAACTACTGCAAGGAAACCAAGGTAACACCAGAGAATCCCAATGTAAAAACCCAGTGTTAAACTAAAGAACCCCAACATCAAACCAGAGAACCCCAAACTGAAGCAAGGGGTGTGGGGTTGGCTGAAGCTATGATCGGGGTGTGGGGGAGCAGCAAGTGGGCAGTGGCACGAGTGGCAAAGAAGTGGCTTGCAGCAGCTTGAAGAACTCTTTTGAGCTTTGCTCAGGGGTGGAGTAGCAGTGAGAGGGCAGCGGTGAGACCTGCAAAGAAGCAGACAGTGGGTGGTTCAAAATGTCAGTGGATGAGAGGCTGAACAACAATACCAGAAGTGCCCCCAGTAATATGACCAAGTAACTCAGTGGTAAAACCACATCTAGAGGTGAAAACAATAACACTGTAAACAATTTATAACTGTACTAAAGTTAACAACAGTGTTGGCCGAATTCAAAAGGTAAATAATAGTCTCTTAGAGTATAATAATCCTCTGATGTTTTTTCTTCTCTTTTTAATAGATGGTAATGCCAAAGAAGGATGCTCAAATGAACTGAAATTGAACAGGTGAGTATTCCAATAGTTGAAAAGAACTAATTATTCACTTTCTCTCTGTTTTCAGGTGGAGCCGTGAAGATAGGGGAAGGACCCAAAGCCCCCCCACCCCACCCCCTTCAGACGACACTGTTGTTGACTTGTAATTCTGGAACAGCATATATTTATGGTTATTGGATTTTTAAATATTTATAAGTATTTATTAGAAACACTAGTCACTTTTCACTTTAATACACTTATAAATTGTTTACAGTGTTGTTTTCACCTCCAAGTGTGGTTTTACCACCGAGTTCCTAGGGGATAGGAGGCAACCGCAGGCAGAGAGGCTGGGAGAGGAGCCAGCCAGGAGCATGGGGAGCCATGAGGGCAACGGGCTGAGGTAGATGGTCTTGCCTCCCATCCCCCTATGCCTGGATGCTCGTAAAAGATTTTTTACCAGATTAACCGGTTTATCAGTTTAATTTGCCCAGATTAACCGATTATCAGTTTAATTTGCCCCATCCAATTCGGCTCCCAAATCTGATCCTAGATTCTCTTAGATGATCTCGTATAGCCAGATTATGCTGCATTGGCATAAATCCAGTTATATAGCCAGCTGTGAAAAGCCCATAATAAATTGGGGTGTTCTCAGATTCTGGTAGGTCTCCTTCAGCAGAAAGCACTTTTCATTAGCTTCATATAATATGGTAGCTTTGAAAGTCATGATGTAGTTGAATTTTGATTAAACTCATGTTGTATTCTGACAATGTGCTTTTGAAAAATGGTCCAGAAACTTCAACACATTCAAAATGCAGTGGCCAGGATACTGTTGGGGATCATGTCAACCTCTGCACTGGCTCTTTGCTATTGGACACAATTTATATTTCCGGTTCTTAACAAAGATTATAGAGCTGTGCCATAAGAAATAGCTCAAAGAGATACCTTGGTAAGGAACAAGAACTGTAGAGTAGGTTATTGGGTACTGGCTGCTGATGTAGATACACTCCTACTGAGCAGTTCAACATTGTTGAAGATGTCATGATAATTACTTATTGTTTAATTCAGAAAGGTTTCATCTATATGTTTGGTTTTATGCTATTTTTCAAATTTGCAGCTCCCATAAACTACTGTATCCATTTTCATTTAATTTCCCAACTGTTGGTCATATAGTATTTTTGCTGTGAATGTCCTAGCTGTTGATTATCTTGTATTGTATTATATTCTATGTCAATCATCTTAGAAGGATGTAACTGTATTTTAAATTGCACTATAAATACCTTAAGGATCATAGTACCTGAAGGGCTGCCTCTTCCTGTCATGCATAAAGAGTTCCATCTCTATTTATTCTCCAATAAGGCAACCTAAGTGTGCCTAGTTTTGTGAAGAGTTACCTTTCACTGTATTCTGTTTAAAGCTGGTTGTGAACTGAAATAAATTCAATATATCACTGTATACTGGGGACCAGAAGTGTGGCAAATGCTAGAACCCAGTAGATCCTATCCTTTTAAAGGCCTCTGAATGGCCATTGTAAGAGTAGCTCACCATAAGTGTCCGGGATCAGAGGCCCAGCCCCCGAACTTCCCTGGAGAAGGGGATGAGAGGCAGCCGAGAGCCAACAGCTCAGCTGCTGATGCCACAGAGGCCCACTGGGTGAAGGGTTGGAGTGACGATGACAACGATGCGGAAGCCAGCTGGGTGGCAGTGCCAAGGCCCGAGCGGAGCAGAGTGAGGCTGCAGCTACTGCTGTGGAAGCCGGGGGGGGGGTGGAAGAGGGCAAACTCACAGCCCGAGTTGTCACTGACGAGGCCGCCAGACAGCTGGGTCCTGCTGCGGGAGCAGACTCCAGGGCCCCGCCCATCCCAACAGCCAGAGGAGGGGCAGAGTTGCCCAAGCCACAGCAGGCCAGACAGAGCAGGTGGAAACCAGCCAGCCCCACCCCCCAATGAGATGCTAGACACCCGGGTGGGGTGAAAGAGGGCAGGCAACCCCAGGAGGGAGCCCAAGAGCTGAGACAGCTGCCCGTCAAGCCCGACAGAATGGACTCCCATGGGGATAGGGCGAAACCTAGGGAATAGGGTGGGAACCCCCCACAAAGGCTTCATAAAAGGGTGAGAGAAGAGGAAGATGAGAGTGTAGGAGTGGAGAGTGTAGGAGTGGATGGTGAGCGAGAGAGAGAGGAGGAGGAGGATAGATAGCAAGGAGCAGAGGAGGAAGCCAAGGCAAATGGCAAAACAGGCCCAGAAGTGGCTGAGAGGGTGCAAGGGTGATGTATACCCTCCTTCCACTAGATGAGAACCAGCAGTGAACCTGGACATCTCGGAGCCTATCCCCTCAGACACCCAGGCACCAGGCGCTGCCACATCCATGGCAGAACCTGACAATAAGAATAGCCCACCAGCAATACTGCCACTCCACCTAATGTTGTTATAAAATAATGCTTCTTTGCCTGGCCAGCAAGTACTTGGGACACAGAACTGCAGTAGCAGCATGCTGCATTGTTTCAGAAATCCAGCAGTACTTCCTCTCCAATAACTACCTTCCTATCTCACATCAATCTTTCAGGGGCTACACCCAGCTATTAACATGCTTGACCCATGAGTATGACCATTCGCTCCTCAGTTAATGTACCCACTTGTGTTGCCCATGACAAACACATTGTTGGATTGGCTAGCAACCCTAACTAAAATCTTCTAGATTTTGGAAAATAATGAGGGGTGTTAGCATTTGGCATAAGGTGATTGTGACTGGGTAGGAATTGCTGGTGGGTGTCTGAGACCTTGCAACTGCTGACATAGTAGTTCTATGTCCTGTGTCTGCCACCTTAGCAAAGAGGTTCATACAGTTAAAGTGTTAGGGTGGCATGAAAGTGAACATTCTGCACAGATTGCTGAAGAAACAGCCTATAAATGGCCCATGTAAATAAATAAAATATAAAATATTAAAGGAGTACATTTTTCTTTAATACTTCCCTCCCTCCATAAAATGCATTTTTTAAAAAAATGTACTTGATTGTATCTAACACCGTGGAACCTTTCAATGAATCTAACCCCCCCATCTTGTTAATGAAGCCTGAAATGATTTCCTCCTCCCTCTTATTTAGGCCATGCATCATTATTCTTCAGAATCATCTGAGACAGAGATGGGCATGAACCGGGAAAAAACCGAAAATGTGCAGTTCATGGTTCGATGCATTTAACAAACCACGAACCATGAACTTTCACGAACCTGCCCCGGTTTGCGAACCGGTTCATTTGGTTCATGAAAAGGTCACATCTGGGTCAGCAAATTGTCACTTCCAGGTCAGTAGAAGGTCACTTTCGGGACAGCAGAAGGCCAATTCCGGGTCAGCAGAAGGTCAGCAGGAAGTTCATCCCCTGTTGCCTAGGAAACTGATTGATTGGCGCCAAGCTGTCTGTGGTGATGAACCAAAAAATGAACCAGCCTAAAGTTCATGGCGGTTCGTCAGAAATGGGCTCTGATGAACCGCTGGTTCGTATTTCGGTTCGTGCCTGAGATGCTAATTTTATTTTTACAAACTCCCAGATAGACCTCAGCATAGTATTTCAGTTTGGTCCCTGAGCTTTGTATAGCTAAGTCTCAAAAGTTGCAATCCTATACCCATTTTGGAATAAACTACACTGAGTTCTATAATATTAAAACTGTATCAGATCAAGTTGTTGATATTTCCCAATGTGAAGTAGGACTTTAATAATGCAGGCAAAAATTGTTCGTCTTTAAACACTGCTAATTTAAAAAGTATCTGCTATTATTTAAATGGCTGGCCTTGAGCTAACAACTTATCTCTGAGCCTCAGTGTTCCTCATCCCCCCCCAATGGAATATTGAAATGGATGCATTGCACCAAGTTTTTGTGTAACTTTCCTAACACAGTTTTGTTAGAATCCTTGATCTGATGTTAGAGAGTGCCCTCAAGTCATAGCTGATGTATGGTGACCCGTAGTGAGGTTTTCATGGCAAGAGACTAACAGAGGTTTGTCATTGCCTGCCTCTACCACCCTGGTCTTCATTGGAGGTCTCCCATCCAATTACTAACTAAGGCCAACCCTGCTTAGCTTCTGAGATCTGACAAGATCAGGCTCATCAACTATCCAGGTCAGGGCATCCTTGATCTACAGTGACAAATATTTTAATTTAAGTGCACTGCAATTTTGGGCACTGCAATTCATAATAGGTTTTAACAACTATAATTGCAAAACCAGGCACTGGCAGATATTATTAATAAAACTATAAGGATGTAGACATTTATAACTTTTACAAGAACAATTGTTATTTATTATTATGGATTAATTAAACTTGATTAAACTTGTGCATGAAGAGAGTTAAAGGGGAAAAGAACATTGCAGTGTATGTGATGTATAGGTATTTAAACACTGTTCTGCTGTATGCTGTTTAATTTTGTTGTAATGATTAATTATTAGAAATGGTACACTAAATCCCTGCACTCCAAATGATGGATCATTGACAATAGACTTAGTCATAATTGCCTCTCTTTCCAATTTAATAACTTAACATTCAAATTTGGTCAATGGGTACATTTTAAATGTTGCAGAACAAAGCATCAGAATTGTGCTGAATGAGGTAGGACTTCTTTATATAATTAATGAACGCTTCTGGAAACATTAAGGATATAAGAAGGAAGTGAGGTATGGTGGCTACTGGCTACTAGTATGCTTGAAACATCACAGGAAAAATATGTAGCTTTTTCATGAGGTCAAATTAAGAAGGACTTAAATATTACATCTCAGGGAGCATCAACATTTCTTTTACCTGAGCAATACCATATTCAGGCTTCCACTCTGGAATAAGAAATTTCTGTTCAAGATGCACCAAATGTTAACACTTAACATACTAATTGTGTTGTTATTTTATTCGACAATGGTTTTATGATTACACCAGACTGGTTTTGAGTTGTATGGTTTTTTGAGTAATCCTTTTTATTTTCATTTTTTAATACTTTTATTAATTGTTAGCTTTATTGGCTTTATTCTTATTTAAAATTGAAGCTGATTTATTACTGCATTTGTATGAGACACTGTTTCAGGGAGATCTCCATCTGAAGAAGTGGAGTAGTAATATTTTTTTAAAATGTATAACCATGAGGAACAGTTTGCTTGAAAACAAACTGGCAGCTGTTACCCAGGGAACAGGAGGAAAGTACATGGGCATGGCCATTCACACATGCAACTCTATCTCTAGTCATCTTGGGGCCTGAGTCTTTGTATATGCAGATTGCTGACTGGTGTGGCATTTTCCCAATATGAGACCAGTGTTTTAAAAGGGTAATTTTGGTTAGCTTGAAATGGATAGATGGAAGGCAAGACAGAAATGAAATTTAAAAGGCAGTTGGCAAACAAAATACTTGGTAAATCAAAATAAGATACTTCAAATACCTACTTTGTTAAGTCCTAATCAAACTATTACTAACTTGTTTAATCATTAAGACATCCATTTATGATTTATTCAAATACAACTGGATTTCTGCTTACCAATGTGTTGAGGCTCAGGTACAGAAGGAAAGTTTAGCCATTAAGATTAACTCAGAAAAGGCACTAGATTGCTCTTTTGATGTGGATTGTCATAAATTCTAGAAGTCTTCTGTAACATTTATCTTTCTCTATTACAAATACTGACCATTCTTTTTGTGGCCAGAATCTGAATAAACTTAGCTAGTGAGGATGTTTGGCTTTAGAATGAATCTTCAAAGGTATCTTGAAAACCTCAGTTGTTAACTGGCATTTTATTTCTTTTTCAGACTCTGAGTTTGATCAAGGCTGCTTCTCCCCCTGGCCTAGGGTTGTCAACCCCTGCTTGGGATGGGGGATCTCCCACTGCCCTCCATCCCTGTTCACCTGGCTAGTGGGGGGCGGGAGGAGAAAGTGTTGGGAGGCTGCCTGAAGCTCTCAGAACATACAGCAAAATGGCTTGCATGTGCTCTGGGGGCCTTCCATGACATCACTTTTGATTTAAAATGTAAGTGACAGGGGCTCAGTAGGGCCAAATCAGCCCCAAACATCAGCTGGACCTTTGAAGGGCAGCCCACATCCTGTGTATTACCATAACAGAACTGTGAGTATGAGGTTATGGCAAGACTCTTATTATTCAAGTGTTAGAAAGCATTCCAGGCCACACCAACTGCTTATGCATCAAGAAGTGATGATGGGTCCAGGAGCATAATCAGAAAGGAAACTTTACTTTTCAGTGGTAGTGTAATACTGCATAGAACCAATAACCCAAATCCCTTTGACTTTCTAATATAATAAATGGCATTTTATCATCTTCAGCTTTAATCCTCACCCAATCCACTACAATTTCCAGGCACTTGTTCAAGAATATCAGATTTGTGAAAAATGAAAATCACAGCCAGATGTCCTCATTATACTAACAACACGATATTCTACCCAGTTAGAAGATCTCTTCCAGCAATAGTGATGAACCAATGAAATGCCTCTTATTGCAAACTCTTTTAACTAAAGGAACTGGTTGTCAATAATATTGAAGTGCTATTGAAAGATCCAGAAGGATCACATGTCTTATGTCTTTTTTAAGATAAATACAAGGACTACAAATGCATTTTTATGTTCAAAATCTGAAAGAAATACGTCAAAATGAACAAGCATTCTATGCTAGAATTCTCAGAGCTAGTTGGCCACTGCACGTTTAAATCACGTTTCAAAATGGTAAGTTGGAAACAGAAGAGGAAACGCCCAAACTTATGACTCAAAAGCAAATGTCTACTATTTACATAACTTGAAATTTGGGAAATTACAAGATATACTAGGAATTGATACATAAGGATAAGCATGAGTGCAAGGACATTGTTGAAGGGTATCACAGAACATGTTTGAGGCATTAGGTGATACCTCTCCAGTGAAACTAAAGTTGTTCTGAAAGCAGAGAGATTGTCATTTAATGTGCTTTTCACTTCTGATCCAAGCATATACTTGACAAATGTGCAAATATTACTCACCAAGCAATTTGAGGATACCTTTCTGAGAGAACACCTCATTACTATCCTACTTGAGAGTATACAGTTAACAATGTAATGCTTGTCACATTGCCCAGCATATGTGCAACACTGCATAGGGCTTCACAGGTTCTGCAGGTGTGACAAAGTCAAGGTAACACATACAGTGTTGCAAAGACAGAAAAAGTATGGCAGTTCAAATTAACTAAGTGAAACATCCCAGAGAACAAGGGGCTACGAATGGTACCATTATCAAGAACACTATGAGAATCAAATTTGAATCAAAGGTGAGACTCTAGGAAGCAGACAGCAGCTTGTGGAGTATGTGAACACACACAGAGAGCTAACACTCTCAGAGGAAGTTAATCATGGAACGGGTGCAAGAAGCAAAGAGAGCAGTAAGTAAGTGTATTTTTGATTGGGGCTGTGTGGTTCCAAAACTGTTTTGAGTTTTAACTGTGTATCTGCAGCTTGTTACAAGTGCCTGGTGATGGTGGGTGGGGATCTTGTTGATTGAGGTGAATCATCTGGTAGAGTTTGCTATTGTTTGGAGTTTGGGTATGAGCTACAGGTCCCAGCTACATGTCATAGGTATAAACAGAGGTAAGACTCCAGAAAGCAGAGAACAGCTTTTGGAGAGTGCAAACATAGTGCACAAACAGAGCCGCTAACAAAAGGAGTTAATTGTGGGAGTTTATTGGAGGAGCAAGAGACTACCATGGAGGCAAAACAAGTGATGAATGCAGTTGTTGTGTGACTCCAGTGTTGGATGAGGAAGTTTGACTATGCCACATTAACTTTCTAGGTACAGGATTCTACATAGCTTCAGGTAAGGATCCCTTTGAACTCTTAAGCACACTTAAATAACCAAAGCAGCTGTGAAGTTAAATGCCAGGTGAGAGCTATCCATGGTTTTGCAATGAGTGTGCCATGTATGATAATCTGTCTGAAGTAGAGAAATTGTGTGTGTGTGCTCAATGCATGGAGGATTTGACTTTCAGGAAACAGGTTAGTCCCCTTGAGGCGAGGTTGCCAACATGGAAAATTTGAGAAAGTCAAAGAGGTACGTGGACAAGACCATTGGGGACCTGTTAGAACCATTTCATTTCTGTGCTGATAATTTCTCTGCTGTCTTGAAGAGTGAAGGACTCAAGGTTGGAGTTTGTCAGGCTGAAGAGGGCAACAATAATCCCTTAAAAGGGGCCTCTTCCTTGTATGATGAACCAATATTCTTTTGTAACAAGGATACCTCTATGAGGTTAGGTGGTGATGGATGGAGGGAAATTCAATCACTAAGGATATAGGGAGTGGGATCTGTTTCAGGTGTTTTGACCACATGAACCAATATCTTATATGCCAGGTGCAAAGGTTGCAGGCACCACACATGGTCTAGATAGGCTGATAGCTAGTGCAGGGGAGAAGTCAGCAGTCACAGTGCACATTTGCATAAATGACATTGGAAAATGCAGTCATGTGGTTCTGGAGAATAAATTTAGGTTACTAGGCAGTAGACTAAATGCCAGGACCTCCAAGGTAGAGTTATTAGAATTACTACCTCTTCCATGTACAGGGCCATCTAGAGAGGTAGAGGTTAGAGATGGGCACGAACAGCAATACGAACAAAAAAAAGCCATGAACAACCCAATCTGCTGTTCATGAACAAACTATTCATGAGGCTCCATTCTAAACGAACAGGTGGTCATTGCAAGCCTCATTCGTTGCTGTTCGTCTTGCTGTTCATCAAGCTAGACAGTCCGGCACCTGCAATCAATTCCCTTGGCAGCTTAGGCAGGGGTTGTCTGAACTCTGTCTGAACTCCTGCTGTTGCCCTGGAAACCCCAATCTAAGCCCAATTTAGCTTGATGGGCAGGTCTTCATTTCAAGTGTGGAGCTCCAAATTTGTTACAACAAGGGAGCAAAGAGCAGGGGGGAGGGGGGCTCCTAGCTTTGACTTTGCAGACAGTGGAGAGGGAAAGACAGTTGCTGTTGGCATTTTGATAGAGAGAGTACATTGGAGCTTGAATTTTCTTTGTGTGTGGTGGGATAGGGATCTACCTATTATTATTATTATTATTATTATTATTATTATTAATTAGATTTCTAACACACCCTTCCTGTAAGCGGGCTCAGGGCAAGGTACAGCAGTTATAAAAATGTAATACAAATATTAAAACAATTCATAAAACAACAGTTCATCATAAAATCAACAAACAGATAATAACTGTCCCAAGATGGAGTCAATTCCAGATTCCTGCCTATCAACATACAGGGGGAGGGAAGCGGACAGATAATGTACTGCAACCCATATGTGGGTCAGCAAATGAATGGGCACTGAATAGCCCCATGCTGTACCCATACATTGAATAACCAAATAAAATGTGGTACTATAGACAAGCAAAACCAAAAAATACCCGCATCAACTTACTAACTCAATAAAGTAACATATACCACAACCAGTATGTAGAACCACACAGTATTGGAGATCAATGTGCAAACAATACAATTTTAATAACAATCATCCCCAGCAGTCGGAATAATATTCATACCAGTGCTAACATCAGGATACTGTACCAATAGATAAAGTGCAAGGTGCCCAAAGTGCTATTCATATATTGCACATAAAAATTAAAGTGCAAATGCAAAGGGAGCACCATGCACACAAGTCCTTTCAATAATTGCCAGTTCCAAAGCTCCGTGTATCCAACTTGCAGGGACAAAGAATTTATTCAATGAAATTACCAGACAGTTAATCTAACAGCTGTTCTGAGTAAATTAATAGAAGCTGTTATTAAAGAGATAATTGTTAAGCACATTGAAGAACAATGCTGAGGGAAAATCAGTATGGCTTCTGAAAAAGGAAGTCCTGCATCACCAACCTCTTGGAGTTCTTTGAGCAGGTTGACAAGCATGAAAATAAGGGCACTCCATTAGACTTCATACACTAGGACTTTCCGAAGCTTTTTGACACAGTATCCTACGAAGGCTCCTGTGAAATCATGAGATAAGAGGACTGGCTCCCTCATATATTAAAAGTTAGTAAGATGGCAGGGAGTTGGTACTAGATAATTTGTTCATAAATTATTTGGAATTGTGGCTGAGCAGTGTATTAGCCCAGTCTATAGATCATACCAAATTATTCAGGATAGTGAAAACTAAGGCACACTTTGAAGAGCTACAGGAGAACCTCTCAAAATTAGGTGACTGAGCAACCACATGGCAAATGTAGTTCAGTGTGGGTAAGTATAAGGAGATGCATACAGAACAAAAAATCCTAATTTTAAATTATGCTGATGGTGTCTGCACTGACCAAAATTGAGCCCTTCCAGCTGAATTGTGGACTGCTGTAGAAAGCTCAATGAAAATGTTGATCCAGCGTGCAGCACCAGTGAAAAAAGCAAACTCCATTCTAGGAAATATTAGGAAAGGGATTGAAAATAAAACTACCAATATTGTAATGCCCTTGTATGTTATGGTCTCATTTGTAATAATGTGTTCAGTTCTGGTCATTGTATCTCAAAAGGGATATTGCAGAACTGGAAAAAAACACAAAGAAGAGCAACCAACAGGAATATGTGGTTGGGCAGCTCACAGAAACTGACAGCTAGGAAAAAAAAGGACATGTTTCATGTGTCCCCAATATTTTTACAAAAGGACTTTTTGTCTAAACCATTAAAGTGGTGCAATGCTTTTGTGCAAAGATGATGGCACACCCAACTGCATGTGAAACATGCTTGGGCTGGCTGCTTTTGCCTCACTGCACGGAGGGAGAGGCAACCTTGCATTTCTGGGCATCCAGGTCTTGGGAGGCAGGGCCTGGCCCTATAAAGGGAGGCTCCACTTCCATAGGGTTCAGTAAGCTTTGAAAGCTCAGCCCACCCACCGCACCCTATGGCAGTACAGGATTAGCTGGTTGCTAGTTACCAGGGACAGGTAAGAATGTTTTCTCTTTTTCCCAAATTGGCTCAGGGAAGAGATTTTTTTGCCTACCTTGTACTGTCTTGTAGGAGGGGTATTTGGAGTAGTGGAACTGTAACCTAGGTCTCTGGCAAGTTAGATTTGGGTAGACAGAGTGGGCCAATGAGCACCCGGTGACACCTCCCCATTGGTGGGGAATTGGGGTCTGTCACGGATTGGCTGGCAGGCTTTATGGTGGCCAGCTGAGAGGGAAGACTGCCTGTGGGACCCCCTGTACAAGTTCTTCCCTCAGGCTCCATGGCTTGGGGTGCTTGGAGCTTTAAGGGGTGAACCATTCACCTGGCCGGCCAGGTTACAGCCATTCGCATGGATGGCTTGCACCTGGGGCAGGGATGACTCGCCCAGACAGGTCGGGGAGGAGGTCCGGGATGATCCCTTGGTCCTGACCTGTACCGCTAGTGATGCCCTTGCCATTATTAAGTTTAATGTTGATCAATAAATGGCCCAAATTTATACCCAAGCCTTCATTCAGTCATTCATTCTGAATGGTGGGGCAAAGTTTCATTTTAAGTAAGCAACCCAGACTGTATTTCATTCCCCAAGCAAAAACTGAAATAAATGTATGTATGTGTGTGTAATAATGATTTGCAGTTCTTAAGTATTCCTTCAGTAAATGCATACACAGAAAAGGCACAGTGCTGAAAAAAATAAATAACCTGGAAAGGGAATAGAAAAAGAAAAATAATAAAGATTAAAAATATTTTTTAAAAAGAAATGTGAACAAATAGAAACAGCCTGCTCGATCACTAGACATAGAGTCTCAGAAAGCTGTACAGAGACTACCATCTTCATTAATCAGCCCTCTGACTTAAAACAACCACTTGAGGGCTAGATATAAATCAATGGGATTACTTGTATAAGTGCTCACCAATGTGAGAAATTGGCTGCACAGTCTAGCCCTTCTAGCTGAACTGTGTATATCTTTTAACTAAAGAGAGGCTCACATTAGGCAACCTATATATTCTCATCTTCCTGGTGGCATGGAAGAGAGGAAAAATAATGTGTGTGTGTTTGAGCAAGATAGAAATGAGATGTAATAGGTGTACGTAACAAACTGTGTGAATCTAGTTAGGCTGTAAATTCCCTTTTCTTTAAATTTCAATTTTTCAATGCGATTAACTACAGGTATCATCAATCTGGATTATTTTTGCCCTTATTTTCCTAGAAAAAAGAATGAAAATATACACCTGGCAAGCATACACTCAAATGGATTACTGAAATAACATCATCGAAGAGGAAGTTACAGGTACAGGCAAATGGGGAAAATATCATCACATCATGCTTGTAATTTAGCGTGCCTGTGTGCCTATACATATTTGATCCACCATCCAGGAACCCTTGTAACTTTCTCTGTATGCTCCATCTGTCCTTTACTTTTCTTTAACAGCAGCCAAATGAAAAGCCACTTGGAGAAAATTCTGAAAGCATTTTGTAATGCAGCACACTTTGCTGATAGCTCAAAAAGAACAAAAAGTGCCTGTGGTCTTGTACAAATGTTTGGAAACAACCAAGTGAGCTTTCTGGAATGATGTTGTTATTGTAGTCAGTACTTGAATGATGGGGAGAAGATCATGGGTATTTAGTCCAAATAATCCTACTTCTAAAACCAGTGGCTAGGGAGGCAGTCACTTCAGTTAGGAGGCAAGGCTTCCATCCCGCAATTCAAGCATTGATTGTATCTTGTCATTGGCATTCAGAATAAGGGAATCGCATTCACGGGACACAATGAGAAAACACAAGAAGATTCTAAAGGCTTGGATCTCAGGAAAAACCAGTCGAAATTGTTATCAATGACATTTTAGCTACAGAAAATTTGGACAAGTGACTGTACAATTTACCCAACAGTTACAAGACATTAAGATATTTTGTAGAACATTATTTTAAATCTCTGTATAATCTGTGGTTTTGAACATAGGGAATACTTAGGTATACTCATTTATCTAGAAACCTGCTTACAATATTCATACTGGTAGGATAATTTCTTCCTTTCAATATGTAGCAAGAAGAAGCGTTAACTAATGTTGGATTTGCATGACTGGAAGGATAGGACCACAAAGAAGAAGAAGTCTCAAGTGACATAACAAGATTTTGAGAAAGGTTTTGAGAAAGCTGCTAGGTAAGACATGGGCTGGTCTGTCACTATAATAAACTGTTTTTACTTAAAACATACTCTTTTTATCAATGAAGTACAAACCCGAATGACAGAACAATCTCCCTTTTTATTGCATTAAATGGCAGCATCTCTCAGAAGACTTGTTTTATTACAAGTGGCTTTGATCAGATGTTGTGCTACTGAGTGGTTTGCCAAAATAAATGCAAATTTGACAAAACACAAAGATGCTGGAGACAATTGCATAATTTTCAAAGAGACTAAACTCCATTTCCAGGAGACCAAATTCAATTGGCACCACCCACTGAGAGAGTATGCTTTAAAAGCTATAAAGTGAAGGGATGCCTGACTTACTCAATTATAAACAATTGCCAGTAATGATATCTGTTTTGACTCACATTGAATTACCCTGCTGCTTCTGCATGCATTGATATTTCTGTCTTACTGTCTAAGGATTCTTAGCTGAAAGTTTAAATGGAAGAGACAGGGCTCCTCTCAGTATATGCTAATGGGAGGTAATGCCACATATTTTAAAGGTTATATATGGATTCCTCTGGGAGACAGCATCAGGAGGACTGCTGTCTTCAGGACAGTTCTGATCCTTCCTGATCTTCCATCTACAGATTCCTTTTGGGCATGCTCTATGTATTTAAGCACTTTAATTTGAAAAGAAGTCATCAAAGGGCGTTTAAGGAAGTATAACATGCAAAATAAATAAAAGCCTTTGTTGGTAAATTGGTAAATTGCAGGTAAAACCAAGCCATTAATATGGTGGCCATTACATAAGCTGTCACATGGAGCCTGTGCCATGTGACAAGTTATTTGTGTACACTCATTCACTGCAGGTTTCACTTGGGAAGCTAGTATATGCTAATGATATACCCCAGGGAGAAAACCTCAGTTGCTTGGTTGTATGCACTGTCTCTCATCATTTAAAATGATGTGTATCATACAGAAGCATTTCCATTAACTTACGGAAATAAAATCTAGTCTTCAGAAACCACGGTGACATAGTAAAAGTATTCCTGGACTTATTGTGACTGCAGGTACAGGATCATGAATATTCTCCGTTATAGTAATTAGGGATAAGCAGATTCCTCCAGTTGTTACATTAGCGTTTCAGTCAGTGCCATAATAACTTGGAGACTGTTCTAATTGCTGTCTAGCAAACAAAAAGAAGATCTATAAAAGTTGAAATTGATTTCTTGCATGAAAAAGTGTGTGTGCGTGTGCATGTGTGTGTGTGTGTGTTTTTCAGGGGAAATGGATTTTTGCTCGGTTTTTCACAGATGTTTCAGTGTTCTTGTAAAACGTGAAAACAAAAGCTTCTTAGAAACAATAGTTTGTGTATTAAAGATTGTGTGTTTTGAAGAGGCTTCTATTGTTGTTTGGTTTTGTGTTACCAAAGAGTGAAATTGTGCTCTTTCATAACAAAAACAAAATAGAAAGTTTTTCAAAACGCACTCATTTTTTCAGTATGCAAAACACATTTTTGGCACAAAAATTGTTTTGAAAATGTTTTGGAAAATTGTTTTGAAAAAATATTTTGAAAATATTTC
Source organism: Eublepharis macularius (assembly GCF_028583425.1). Lineage (NCBI taxonomy): Eukaryota > Metazoa > Chordata > Lepidosauria > Squamata > Eublepharidae > Eublepharis > Eublepharis macularius. Next base: position 92,330,581 of record NC_072790.1, on the reverse strand, counting down.
TTTTTATGTTATATTTATTTTTATATTATGTTTGCAATATTCTGGAATATGAAAATAATTAAAAATGACAGCAAATATAGGAGTTGTTTTGAAGAGGTTTGATTTTTTTTAGCTTCTTTTTAAATGGGATCTCCAGAAACACAACTGCAAGAGAAACCTGGATTTTAACATTCACTTCTGATAGCAATTCCCAGTAACATCAATCTCCCCAATCCTGTAAGAAATTTAGTACCTCAAGGAGTTTGTAATGGAAGGGAAGTGGCGTGGTATAGTCTGATATCGGAAGCTATGCAGGGCCAGTACTTGGATGAGCAAGTGCCAAGAGAGAATCTGCAGAGGAAGGCACTGGCAAACCACCTCTGCTTCACTCATGTGCCTTGAAAGCTCCTTCTTGGAGTAGCCGTAAGTTAATTGCAACTTGACAGCACATATACCCACACAGAGAAGTTTGTAAGTGTTCCCTTGCAGAAATCTCTCTAAATATAGAAAGATTGATATCAGGAAGGAGATTTCTAGTCTAACTTTCTCTGTGCAATGCTACTTTTCAATGTGTAGAAATCTGTAGCATTCAAAGTTTTCAAATAAATATCCTACCCATCATCCACCAGCCACACTTAGTGCTATTGTCAAGCAGCAATTGTATCAAATGATCGGTACTTTGTTATGCTTAGGTCTTAGAACAGTCCTATGAGGTAGGAAAACCAGAGAGATGGTGATGTAATCACAGCTACTAATTAACTTCATAGCTGACAGTTACTTGGAAGCAAATTTACCAACTCTATATCTAAAGCACTCCACAGGGACACTTAGACCAGCTAATGTTTGTGGAACTTGCACAGGTTCTCAGGAAAGAAGCAGAGAATGTATTGATTTCTGAAGAAGAGATTCTGAAAATCAACTTACATGATCAATCAGTTCACGGACCATGCCATTCCACTGTCCACTGGCATCATCCCGGGCTCCATATTTCCCATCTTCCACCAGTCTAATTTCATAGGTAAATCCTAGGAAGGTTGATAGTTCCCTGAGGAGGTCAATGCAATATCCCTCAAATCTATCATTTCCGTATAAAGGTTTGTCCGACTTCTTGAACATCACATATGGCTCTTCCTGGGGGGGGGGGGTCAACATAAAGAAATAGCACACTTCACACATTGACTTTCAAAAACATTAAGTTGCTATTACATTTCTAAGATATATTACTTTGCATGTGCAAAGGGTTGTTTGAGCATTCAGCACCTTATTACCATACGATAACCTACCTTCAATTTACTTAAGAGGTTTTTGTTGGTGGTGCTGCTTACTTCAGTAAATACAGCAGTTGCAGTTCTTTAATAAATTAGCTAATGCCAATTGTAGCATTTGGTGAAAACCATCACAAGCAAATTACAAATGACAGCAAACAGGAAATATAATAGCTGGTAACAGAGCAAAAAAAAAATTGCATTTCCTACTAGATATCAAAATCAGTGAGTTTATAGCAGGTATACCTGTCAAGCACATCATTACAATGCTTAATGGACACAATCCATTAATCAGTCATCATGACTAAGTCCATTTAACTGTTTTGAATTAGACTTCGGGGCCTATCCAGCAAAAAGCTGATCAGGAGTTGGACTATGTTTTATTATATGTATTTATAGCCTGTTGCAAAAAATCTATGAAGCAGTCTGCTGATCATCACATTATGCTTCTCTGACTCATCGCCCATCTTTCTGTTTACTGAACACAAAACTTCCTTGCAGCTGAGAATGCTAACTCCTTTAATTATTAGAAAACCTTCAGTCTATACACAATTGTGTTGTCTGTTGTTCAGACAATTTGTGTTTCATCATTTCACAGAACAAACAAACAAAAAAGCAGCTGCAGGCATACTAAATTAAGAATTGTACTTAATGTGGTACTTTAATGTCTTAGACACTTCAGCAGTGATAGACATGTCTAAGATTATGATGTGACTGTAGATATTTAATCCATTAAGTAATAAAGTAGCATACACTACTAAGCATTGGCAGACCATTCGTAATTTGCTTGACAGCAACACACCATCTAAAACAATGTAGATTTCTTTTTTGCTGATGTTCTTAGACTGCTTACATTAAATACAGTGATCATAAGCACAGAAGACCTTCCAGCAGAAAACAGCCTGTTACTAGTTTTACACAATACAGCCGCTGTAAAGATGGAATAATGGACCACACATACCCATTCCCCAAAGAGCACTCCCAAAAAGTCTTTCTCTCACAGTCACCACACATCTATAGCCTCAGGGTTGGTAAAAGATGAGCAAGGATGCACTGGAAAGCCAAAACAGCCCCTGGAAGGACCCCATCCACTGGGCTGAGTTGCCAGTCTTCCACTTTTGTGGGTGGAAACTGGGGAAGGGAGCATCATGAATGCCATAATGTCACTTTTGTGATGTTACTGCATCTACAATGCTCTAGGAATTCCCCATTTATGTACAGTAAATACCATAGAGTTTGGGGAAATTCTTAGCGTATAAAGGACACAGAGGCATCACTTCTGCTGGCCACTCAACCAGAAGTAACATCATGGCATTTATGCTGATGCCCCCCTGCCCCCACTTTTTCCTCCCTGTGCTCCTCAAAGCAAGGGCAGGAACCAGAGTGTTGGTGGGAGGTAGCCCATATGATAAGCAATCTCATAGTCCTAACAGGAACATACCACCTGAATGCTTAAAAGTGCCTCCACTAGTCATTGCTCTCCTCATTATGATTCCAGCTTGCAAATTACTCAGGATCAGAACTATTATTATAATGTATTTACTAAGCATAATTGAATGATCCCTTCCCTATTCCCTTGCTCACTGTATCTTGCATAGGGTCGCCAAAATTTGGAAGTGATGTAACAGTACATAACATACACAATAGCCATTGTGTGTGATCATATGTCACGTAACAAAATACACATACATATTGATATTTTCTAATGTTAACAACATGGACAAGAGGAAATGGCCATTCAGTACTAATGAGTACAAAGTGAAAGATCACAAAATTCAATAGAAGGGAATCAGAGAGGAACTAAGGAGTAACCCAAGAACAGAATAAAAATGGAACAAAATTGGGAGACTCTGGTAATCCATAATACAAATTTGGCTGGTTTTCCAGATGATTGCTTCATATTGTGCCAGGTTATAATTTGTCAGGAAATACATCAAAACAGTTAGGAGTTTTAGCAGCCCAAGTGTGGAAAGGAAAAGATACACAACTCTTCTCACCTAGAAGGAGAAGCCAAGGTCTATTATTTGTTTGCACAAACACTGCCCCCCAGACTCAACTGGGAGATCTGGTTGTAACCTGAGGGGTAAGGGGAGTGCTGCATGACAGCTACCATTTTCTCTTGGGGCATGGCGGTTCTCAGAAGCCTCCTGCCAGGCAGTGAGTGCTGCTTGATTCAATTTCTGGCCAGCCAATCAGGGCCAGCTGGCTGGTGTTGCTGGGGGCGGGGGCTGGTGATGGACCTGAGAGGCACAGTTTCCTCTCAAGTCCACTGCCAGGGAACTTAAGAGGGAGCAAGCCAGGCCCCCTCGTCAGCTGGCTCTTGCTGGCATTCCTCTGACTACCAGCTGGCAGGGCATGGGACACTTCCTTGCTGTTAAGGATGTCAGGTGCATGTCTGTACATAGAAGGTCTTATTTAGGACTTTCTTTGTAAATGCATTTTCATCGTCACAAATTTGGGTAGGGTGGTTTTGGCATTGAGCACAGATCCCTTTGGGGCAAAATGGGGCCTTGAAGCTCTGTTTTCCTATCTTGGGGGCCCCTTAAGGGATATTGAGAGTGAGGCATAGCAGGTGTATGCCCAGCTCAGGGGCTGTTGGAGCAGCCTCACTTCCAGGTGGCAGGGGATCCACACAGAGGGATATGCTTATGTGATATCCCACTAACTGTCATCCTGTGGTCCCCCCACCCTTGCAGGCAGAGCCAGGTTTGATTCCCCACTCCTCCACTTGAAGCCAGCTGGGTGACCTTGAGCTTGTCAGAGTTCTCTGGAGCTCTCTCAGCCCCATCCACTTCACAGGGTGTTTTGTTGTGGGGATAATAATGGCATACTTTGTAAACTGCTCTGAGTGGGCATTAAGTTGTCCTGATGGGCAGTATATAAATCAAATGTTGTTGTTGTTATTATTAGTATTAGTATTAGTATTTGCTCTCACTCCCCCCCACCTATCAGTGTTGGGTATACAATGCAATAGCTTTTCCCTTCCCCCCTTCCTTTAATTTAAGAAGCATGGACTCAGCAGCCAATAACTGGCAACATTTAATCAAAGCATGTCTAAAAACGAGGGTAGAATTTTTTAAAAGTTTGTATAAAGAATAAACAGCTAGGCAAATGACAAAATTGAGAAGAAAATAGCAAGCTTGTAAGATATTTTTTGTTTTCATACCATCTGTCAAAGATTGGCCAAGAATTCCAAAGTTCATGACTGAAAACTTACAAATCCCCATTTTTGCTATTGTAGAAGCTCAGAATTAAGGATGGAGGTGCCTAGACCAATCTGAAAATGAGGGCAGTGGGCAAATGTTCCCTCCTGAACACTGTAGACCAATGAAGCTTGGTCTATAGAATGAAGTGGAGTTTTGCACACTGCACTTCTGCATTTGTACACAGCAAAATGCAGAAACTTAAGGGGGGACTGCGCTTGTTTCCTGGGCAGAGTGCACCATGGTTGTCAAGAGCTAGAATTGTCCATGGAAGAGTTGTCAATTGTGCAGCTAGTGAGGTGAAAGTTTGGTTAGCTAAAATTCTTACCAAAGACAGAGAATGGGTTGCTTTTTTTCTCCCTTGCAACAACACTTTGGAACTTTGCTTGTTGGTTTCTGCTACACCACTTCCTACTGCCAAAGACACATGCTGGATTGGAGTAAGAAGTGACTGCAGCAGGAATAGCAAGTGACGCTCCAGCTGCTCATATGACAAGTATCAGTGATAAAAAGGTTTGTTATTGAACATTTTTCATTTACTTGAAGTGCTAGTTTTAAAAAAAATCACATCTGCCCCATGATGTAAAAAGATTCATAAATTAAAAAAGGAAACCCTGAAGAAAAAAGGCTAAAAACCATCACCACTAATTGTGAGAAAAAATCCCTAATTAATGTATCTTGAATTCTCACATAAGCCACTGATCTCATTTTCTTTCAATTACAGAACAGATCCTTCAGTTTTCTAAAACCTAAAACAGCAGCTTCTGCCCCAATGTAAAAGTGTTGTGCAATCATAAGAATACTACTCAACTGAGATTAAAGTAAACTGTCATCATTGTAGACAGGAGTAAAATCCCATAATTAATTTAGCACTTCAGATCGTTCATTATCTAGTAATTGCAAAATAAATGTAAAAACCAATTGCGTAGTGGTCATTACTATTATAATTAATATAGCTTTTCTTAACAGCTTTTATATTTTGGGAAAGTAATTGCTCACATGATTACTTACCAAGATAGTGGTTACAGTGAGGGAGCGATTTGATAAGGAATCAGTAATGTTTGCTGGTTTTCCTTTCTGATTTTCAGTCATGTTAAGGCCACTTGCTGGATCCCAAGTTCCAATCTATAAAACAAAATAAGCACTTTAATGTCCAGGATTTGCTTTTTATGCTACTGGAACAGAACAGTATAAGGAAAAAGTTTAGTCTTCTAACACTTATAATTTAACCCTGCTGCAATATCTGCTATCATTCTATTAAAGGCAACTTACTTAAAATATAATTCACTACACTTCAAAATGTGCCTGGTGAAGTGTGACTTTCAGGGCTAAAATGATGAACAGAGTTCTAAGTGTTTAATTTTCCATTTAAACTTCCATCTTCCATGGGCGGGAGGAGAACACATTTGATGCTATCTTGATAGCTGAACAAAATATTTTTGCAAAGCAGATTCTGTCCTCTACTGTAGCTCAGACTATGCTTTTCTTTTGTTGGTAGTAGCATGAAACTTACACCGCTATGTACATTTTCAAACACTAGCAGATACAGTTTGCATTCTGCAACCACAGATATGATTTTGGATGTCAGTGGAAACACCCTTTCCCTAAGGATTTCAAAAGAGCTTATGAAGCCATCCTGCCATACGTATAGAACTGTCCTAAGTATAGTTATGCTTTTGGATTCCATTGCAAATCCCTACCTCGCCCCATCCATTCTAGGGATTAGTGTGTTCGAAAGGAGGGGACATCAGAGACCTTTTAAAATAGTATGTTAGCTACCTTGGACACCTTGAATTGAAGCAGAAGAGCAGCACAGAAACTTGCTAGATAGATAGGCAGACAGACAGACAGACAGACACAAAGAAACATCAAGAAAGTGATCAGAAATTGTGCTGCTAAGTTCAGCAGCCTTAGGTAAGCAACTGATTTTACTGAACGGCTACTTTAATGATGGAATGGAAGGTAGTGAGGTTGGATGTATACTACCCCTCAGGAAGCAAGATTTGAGCTAAAGCTTCCTATTACATTTTTTATCCCTCTAGAATGCTACACAGTACTAAAATGAAACATTACATAAATTTACCTGTGGATTGTTAATAGTGTGAAAGCAAGTGAAAAAAATTGCATTAGTTTATATACAATGTACGCAGATTGTTGGATTCTACTCATCCATGCTTGCCTAGAATTAAATATTTTAAAAAGCTTTAAAAATTCAAAGACAACTCTTTGAATCTGTACAAGGAATCTAATTATTTTAACTTATTATCTCCATTAGTATATTTCATTGCAGCTTTTAAAAGATGTTTATCCCTTTTTAAAAGAAAGGAATACACACCTGTTTGGCAGGTATATCATCTAACACATTATCTTCTCAGGTGCAGAGAAAAGTGTGAGCAAAGCTCTAGCACATTATGCCATGGATCTTAATGCACTGCTATTGTCAACCAGTAGGCAGCATAATAGTGTTCCTCTAAAAGCTATTTTGCCAGGATTGAAAGTTTAAGTACAAGATTAACCTTGGCACCAAATCTGCTGCAGTCAATTTGTTCAGAGCAAATGTTTTAATTCTATAGCTTCTTTAAAGAAACTGAATAAGTTTTGATAATATGTGCTGAACTAGAAGATGGAAAAACAATTCTCTCTAGCCAAAATATGTGCTGGAATCACAACCATTATTTTATTATATATAGCTCAATGCTTATTGTGCTAAGCCTTCGAAATGTTTCCAAAATATGTCACTCTTATAACAATCCCATAAGGCAGACTGGTGTTTTTATCTATATATTGCTAAAACTGAGTGTCAAACTAGATGTGTGTGGGTATAAAATGGTTAATTTAATTGCTAAACATAAAGATTAATTTAATTGCTAAATGTAATTGCTATTCTCAACCCTCACCCTCCAAACTAGTATTTTTTCCTACAAGGAAAAATATACAGATACCTGGCATATGAAGTCCCTCTCCAATACACATATAAACACTCAAGTCAAATAGCTGCTCTGCAGATAAAGGGGTGAAATAGACAGGAAAAGGATTAGACTCCCTCACATATTAGCCTTCTGGCCTTCCAGAACCACTTTTAATCATTTAAGAAAATGCAGGAGATTTTAATCCTATATCTCTTGGATCATCTCTAATTTTGTAGTGAAGTTTAGAAAGGTTCTTTGGCCAAGTTTGCCTAGTGAATGACATAGAATGACTGTGGACTTGTTCACAGCTTAGTTGCTTGTCAGTGTAATCCTAAGCATAGTTACTCCAGTCTAAACTCATTGAAATGAATGGGCTTAAACTGGAGTAACTCTGCTTATGATTGTACTGTATATCTTCTCCATACTAGATCCTACATATTTTACTATCCCTTTGTCTGTTGGAGCTGAGACAACAACAACAACAACAACAAACTAATTAAGGCTTCTTTTTCTTTTCCAGATCTCCCCAACATAGGTTGCAAAAAAGGAACTCATGGATTTGAATTAACACCAAGAACATAATAGTTTCTGTTAAAGCTGGTAGTGCTGGCCAATTATTAGCCAGTAAGGCCCGCAGAGATTTATATATCTCATGCCATGTTACCAAGTTTAGACATCTAAAACATTTCACAGCATAATTAAAAAAGTACATTAAAGGTAAGCATGAGAGAACTTCTTGGAGCAAGGGTGGAATAAAACTTTACAGATATATCAACAGGTTCAAGTTAATAGTCTCATAGCAGTATTCTGAAATTAAGAAATAGTTTTT
>NC_072790.1:90782430-90822296 GCF_028583425.1 Eublepharis macularius | reverse complement strand
GAATGACGGCCCCTCGGGGTGCCAGAAGGGCTCTGGGACTGGAATGACACGCCCCAGACTGGAACAACGGCCACTGGTTGTGCCAGAAGGGCTCTGGGACTGGAATGACAGCCCCTGGGTGTACCAGAAGGGCTCGGGGACTGGAATGACAGGCCCCTGACTGGAATGACGGGCCCACGGTGTCCAAAAGGGCTCTAGGACTGGAATGACAGGCCCCTGACTGGAATGATGGCCCCTGGGTGTGCCAGAAGGGCTCGGGGACTGGATTGACAGGCCCCATGCTGGAATGACGGCCCCTGGGTGTTCCAGAAGGGCTCGGGGACTGGAATGACAGGCCCCTGACTGGAATGACGGGCCCTGGGTGTGCCAGAGGGGCTCGGGAACTGGAATGACAGGCCCTGACTGGAATGACGGGCCCTCGGTGTGCCAGAAGGGATCGGGGACTGGATTGATAGGCCCCATGCTGGAATGACGGCCCCTGGGTGTGCCAGAACGGGTCTGGGACTGGAATGACAGGCCCCTGACTGGAATGAAGGGCCCTGGGTGTGCCAGAAGGGCTCTGGGACTGAAATGACAGGCCCCTGACTGGAATGCAGGGCCCTGGGTGTGAGAGAAGGGCTTGGGTACTGGAATGACAGGCCCATGACTGGAATGATGGCCCCTGGGTGTGACAGAAGGGGTCTGGGACTGGAATGACAGGCCCCTCAATGGAATGACGGGCCCTCGGTGTGCCAGAAGGGCTCGGGGACTGGAATGACAGGCCCCTGACTGTAATGACGGCGCCTGGGTGTGCCAGAAGGGCTCGGGGACTGGATTGACAGGACCCATGCTGGAATGACGGCCCCTGGGTGTTCCAGAAGGGCTCGGGGACTGGAAGGACAGGCCCCTGACTGGAATGACGGGCCCTGGGTGTGCCAGAAGGGCTCGGGGCCTGGAATGACAGGCCCCTGACTGGAATGACGGGCCCTCGTGTGACAGAATGGCTCTGGGACTGGAATGACAGGCCCCAGACTGGAATGACGGACCCTGTGTGTGCCAGAAGGGCTTGGGGACTGGATTGATAGGCCCCATGCTGGAATGACGGCCCCTGGGTGTGCCAGAAGGGCTCTGGGACTGGAATGACAGGCCCCTGACTGGAATGAAGGGTCCTGGGTGTGCCAGAAGGGCTCTAGGACTGGAATGACAGGCCCCAGACTGGAATGACGACACCTGGGTGTGCCAGAAGGGCTTGGGGACTGGATTGACAGGCCCCATGCTGGAATGACGGCCCTGGGTGTGCCAGAAGGGCTCTGGGACTGGAACGACAGGCCCTGACTAGAATGACGGGCCCTGGGTGTGACAGAAGGGCTCAGGGACTGGAATGACAGGCCCCTGACTGGAATAACGGCCCCTGGGTGTGCCAGAAGGGCTCGGGGGCTGGAATGACAGGCCCCTGACTGGAATAACGGCACCTGGGTGTGCCAGAAGGGCTCTGGGACTGCAATGACAGGCCCCAGACTGGAATGACGGGCCCTGGGTGTGCCAGAAGGGCTTGGGGACTGGAATGACAGGCCCCTGACTGGAATGACGGGCCCTGGGTGTGCCAGAAGGGCTCTGGACTGGAATGACAGGCCCCTGACTGGAATGCAGGGCCCTGGGTGTGAGAGAAGGGCTCGGGGACTGGAATGACAGGCCCCTGACTGGAATGACGGGCCCACGGTGTCCAAAAGGGCTCTAGGACTGGAATGACAGGCCCCTGACTGGAATGATGGCCCCTGGGTGTGCCAGAAGGGCTCGGGGACTGGATTGACAGGCCCCATGCTGGAATGACGGCCCCTGGGTGTTCCAGAAGGGCTCGGGGACTGGAATGACAGGCCCCTGACTGGAATGACGGGCCCTGGGTGTGCCAGAGGGGCTCGGGAACTGGAATGACAGGCCCCTGACTGGAATGACGGGCCCTCGGTGTGCCAGAAGGGATCGGGGACTGGATTGATAGGCCCCATGCTGGAATGACGGCCCCTGGGTGTGCCAGAACGGGTCTGGGACTGGAATGACAGGCCCCTGACTGGAATGAAGGGCCCTGGGTGTGCCAGAAGGGCTCTGGGACTGAAATGACAGGCCCCTGACTGGAATGCAGGGCCCTGGGTGTGAGAGAAGGGCTTGGGTACTGGAATGACAGGCCCATGACTGGAATGATGGCCCCTGGGTGTGACAGAAGGGGTCTGGGACTGGAATGACAGGCCCCTCAATGGAATGACGGGCCCTCGGTGTGCCAGAAGGGCTCGGGGACTGGAATGACAGGCCCCTGACTGTAATGACGGCGCCTGGGTGTGCCAGAAGGGCTCGGGGACTGGATTGACAGGACCCATGCTGGAATGACGGCCCCTGGGTGTTCCAGAAGGGCTCGGGGACTGGAAGGACAGGCCCCTGACTGGAATGACGGGCCCTGGGTGTGCCAGAAGGGCTCGGGGACTGGAATGACAGGCCCCTGACTGGAATGACGGGCCCTCGGTGTGACAGAATGGCTCTGGACTGGAATGACAGGCCCCAGACTGGAATGACGGACCCTGTGTGTGCCAGAAGGGCTTGGGGACTGGATTGATAGGCCCCATGCTGGAATGACGGCCCCTGGGTGTGCCAGAAGGGCTCTGGGACTGGAATGACAGGCCCCTGACTGGAATGAAGGGTCCTGGGTGTGCCAGAAGGGCTCTAGGACTGGAATGACAGGCCCCAGACTGGAATGACGACACCTGGGTGTGCCAGAAGGGCTTGGGGACTGGATTGACAGGCCCCATGCTGGAATGACGGCCCCTGGGTGTGCCAGAAGGGCTCTGGGACTGGAACGACAGGCCCCTGACTAGAATGACGGGCCCTGGGTGTGACAGAAGGGCTCAGGGACTGGAATGACAGGCCCCTGACTGGAATAACGGCCCCTGGGTGTGCCAGAAGGGCTCGGGGGCTGGAATGACAGGCCCCTGACTGGAATAACGGCACCTGGGTGTGCCAGAAGGGCTCTGGGACTGCAATGACAGGCCCAGACTGGAATGACGGGCCCTGGGTGTGCCAGAAGGGCTTGGGGACTGGAATGACAGGCCCCTGACTGGAATGACGGGCCCTGGGTGTGCCAGAAGGGCTCTGGGACTGGAATGACAGGCCCCTGACTGGAATGCAGGGCCCTGGGTGTGAGAGAAGGGCTCGGGGACTGGAATGACAGACCCCTGACTGGAATGACGGCCCCTGGGTGTGACAGAAGGGCTCTGGGACTGGAATGACAGGCCCCTGACTGGAATGACGGGCCCTCGGTGTGCCAGAAGGGCTCGGGGACTGGAAGGACCGGCCCCATGCTGGAATGACGGCCCCTGGGTGTGCCAGAAGGGATCGGGGACTGGATTGACAGGCCCCATGCTGGAATGACGGCCCCTGGGTGTGCCAAAAGGGCTCTGAGACTGGAATGACAGGGCCCAGACTGGAATGACGACACCTGGATGTGCCAGAAGGGCTTGGGGACTGGATTGACAGGCCCCGTGCTGGAATGACGGCCCCTGGGGGTGCCAGAAGGGCTCTGGGACTGGAATGACAGGCCCCTGACTGGAATGACGGGCCCTGGGTGTGACAGAAGGGCTCGGGGACTGGAATGACAGGCCCCTGACTGGAATGACGGGCCCTGGGTGTGACAGAAGGGCTCGGGGACTAGAATGACAGGCCCCATGCTGGAATGACGGCCTCTGGGGGTGCCGGAAGGACTCTGGGACTGGAATGACAGGCCCCTGACTGAAATGACGGGCCCTGGGTGTGACAGAAGAGCTCGGGACGGGAATGACAGGCCCCTGAGTGGAATGACGGGCCCTGGGTGTGACAGAAGGAATCGGGGACTGGAATGACAGGCCCCATGCTGGAATGACGGCCTCTGGGGGTGCCAGAAGGGCTCTGGGACTGGAATGATAGGCTCCTGACTGGAATGACGGGCCCTGGGTGTGACAGAAGAGCTCAGGGACGGGAATGACAGGCCCCTAAGTGGAATGACGGGACTGGGTGTGACAGAACGGGTCTGGGACTGGAATGACAGGCCCCTGACTGGAATGAAGGGCCCTGGGTGTGCCAGAAGGGCTCTGGGACTGAAATGACAGGCCCCTGACTGGAATCCAGGGCCCTGGGTGTGAGAGAAGGGCTTGGGTACTGGAATGACAGGCCCATGACTGGAATGATGGCCCCTGGGTGTGACAGAAGGGGTCTGGGACTGGAATGACAGGCCCCTCAATGGAATGACGGGCCCTCGGTGTGCCAGAAGGGCTCGGGGACTGGAATGACAGGCCCCTGACTGTAATGACGGCGCCTGGGTGTGCCAGAAGGGCTCGGGGACTGGATTGACAGGCCCCATGCTGGAATGACGGCCCCTGGGTGTTCCAGAAGGGCTCGGGGACTGGAATGACAGGCCCCTGACTGGAATGACGGGCCCTGGGTGTGCCAGAAGGGCTCGGGGACTGGAATGACAGGCCCCTGACTGGAATGACGGGCCCTCGGTGTGCCAGAATGGCTCTGGGACTGGAATGACAGGCCCCAGACTGGAATGACGGCTCCTGGGTGTGACAGAAGGGCTCTGGGACTGGATTGACAGGCCCCTGACTGGAATGACGGGCCCTGGGTGTGACAGAAGGGCTCGGGGACTGGAATGACAGACCCATGACTGGAATGATGGCCCCTGGGTGTGACAGAAGGGCTCGGGGACTGGAATGACAGGCCCCTGACTGGAATGACGGGCCCTCGGTGTGCCAGAAGGGCTCGGGGACTGGAATGACAGGCCCCTGACTGGAATGACGGGCCCTCGGTGTGCCAGAATGGCTCTGGGACTGGAATGACAGGCCCCAGACTGGAATGACGACACCTGGGTGTGCCAGAAGGGCTTGGGGACTGGATTGACAGGCCCCATGCTGGAATGACGGCCCCTCGGGGTGCCAGAAGGGCTCTGGGACTGGAACGACAGGCTCTGTGCTGGAATGACAGCCCCTGGGTGTGCCAGAAGGGCTCGGGGACTGGAATGACAGGCCACTGACTGGAATGACGGGCCCACGGTGTCCAAAAGGGCTCTAGGACTGGAATGACAAGCCCCAGACTGGAATGACGACACCTGGGTGTGCCAGAAGGGCTTGGGGACTGGATTAACAGGCCCCGTGCTGGAATGACGGCCCCTGGGTGTGCCAGAAGGGCTCTGGGACTGGAATGACAGGCCCCTGACTGGAATGACGGGCCCTGGGTGTGCCAGAAGGGCTCAGGGACTGGAATGACAGGCCCCTGACTGGAATAACGGCCCCTGGGTGTGCCAGAAGGGCTCGGGGACTGCAATGACAGGCCCCTGACTGGAATGACGGGCCCTGGGTGTGCCAGAAGGGCTCGGGGACTGGAATGACAGGCCCCTGACTGGAATGACGGGCCCTCGGTGTGCCAGAATGGCTCTGGGACTGGAATGACAGGCCCCAGACTGGAATGACGGCTCCTGGGTGTGACAGAAGGGCTCTGGGACTGGATTGACAGGCCCCTGACTGGAATGACGGGCCCTGGGTGTGACAGAAGGGCTCGGGGACTGGAATGACAGACCCATAACTGGAATGATGGCCCCTGGGTGTGACAGAAGGGCTCGGGGACTGGAATGACAGGCCCCTGACTGGAATGACGGGCCCTCGGTGTGCCAGAAGGGCTCGGGGACTGGAATGACAGGCCCCTGACTGGAATGACGGGCCCTGGGTGTGACAGAAGGGCTCGGGGACTGGAATGACAGACCCATGACTGGAATGATGGCCCCTGGGTTTGACAGAAGGGCTCGGGGACTGGAATGACAGGCCCCTGACTGGAATGACGGGCCCTCGGTGTGCCAGAAGGGCTCGGGGACTGGAATGACAGGCCCCTGACTGGAATGACGGGCCCTCGGTGTGCCAGAATGGCTCTGGGACTGGAATGACAGGCCCCAGACTGGAATGACGACACCTGGGTGTGCCAGAAGGGCTTGGGGACTGGATTGACAGGCCCCATGCTGGAATGACGGCCCCTCGGGGTGCCAGAAGGGCTCTGGGACTGGAATGACACGCCCCAGACTGGAACAACGGCCACTGTTGTGCCAGAAGGGCTCTGGGACTGGAATGACAGCCCCTGGGTGTACCAGAAGGGCTCGGGGACTGGAATGACAGGCCCTGACTGGAATGACGGGCCCACGGTGTCCAAAAGGGCTCTAGGACTGGAATGACAGGCCCCTGACTGGAATGATGGCCCCTGGGTGTGCCAGAAGGGCTCGGGGACTGGATTGACAGGCCCCATGCTGGAATGACGGCCCCTGGGTGTTCCAGAAGGGCTCGGGGACTGGAATGACAGGCCCCTGACTGGAATGACGGGCCCTGGGTGTGCCAGAGGGGCTCGGGAACTGGAATGACAGGCCCCTGACTGGAATGACGGGCCCTCGGTGTGCCAGAAGGGATCGGGGACTGGATTGATAGGCCCCATGCTGGAATGACGGCCCCTGGGTGTGCCAGAACGGGTCTGGGACTGGAATGACAGGCCCCTGACTGGAATGAAGGGCCCTGGGTGTGCCAGAAGGGCTCTGGGACTGAAATGACAGGCCCCTGACTGGAATGCAGGGCCCTGGGTGTGAGAGAAGGGCTTGGGTACTGGAATGACAGGCCCATGACTGGAATGATGGCCCCTGGGTGTGACAGAAGGGGTCTGGGACTGGAATGACAGGCCCCTCAATGGAATGACGGGCCCTCGGTGTGCCAGAAGGGCTCGGGGACTGGAATGACAGGCCCCTGACTGTAATGACGGCGCCTGGGTGTGCCAGAAGGGCTCGGGGACTGGATTGACAGGACCCATGCTGGAATGACGGCCCCTGGGTGTTCCAGAAGGGCTCGGGGACTGGAAGGACAGGCCCCTGACTGGAATGACGGGCCCTGGGTGTGCCAGAAGGGCTCGGGGCCTGGAATGACAGGCCCCTGACTGGAATGACGGGCCCTCGGTGTGACAGAATGGCTCTGGGACTGGAATGACAGGCCCCAGACTGGAATGACGGACCCTGTGTGTGCCAGAAGGGCTTGGGGACTGGATTGATAGGCCCCATGCTGGAATGACGGCCCCTGGGTGTGCCAGAAGGGCTCTGGGACTGGAATGACAGGCCCCTGACTGGAATGAAGGGTCCTGGGTGTGCCAGAAGGGCTCTAGGACTGGAATGACAGGCCCCAGACTGGAATGACGACACCTGGGTGTGCCAGAAGGGCTTGGGGACTGGATTGACAGGCCCCATGCTGGAATGACGGCCCCTGGGTGTGCCAGAAGGGCTCTGGGACTGGAACGACAGGCCCCTGACTAGAATGACGGGCCCTGGGTGTGACAGAAGGGCTCAGGGACTGGAATGACAGGCCCCTGACTGGAATAACGGCCCCTGGGTGTGCCAGAAGGGCTCGGGGGCTGGAATGACAGGCCCCTGACTGGAATAACGGCACCTGGGTGTGCCAGAAGGGCTCTGGGACTGCAATGACAGGCCCCAGACTGGAATGACGGGCCCTGGGTGTGCCAGAAGGGCTTGGGGACTGGAATGACAGGCCCCTGACTGGAATGACGGGCCCTGGTGTGCCAGAAGGGCTCTGGGACTGGAATGACAGGCCCCTGACTGGAATGCAGGGCCCTGGGTGTGAGAGAAGGGCTCGGGGACTGGAATGACAGGCCCCTGACTGGAATGACGGGCCCACGGTGTCCAAAAGGGCTCTAGGACTGGAATGACAGGCCCCTGACTGGAATGATGGCCCCTGGGTGTGCCAGAAGGGCTCGGGGACTGGATTGACAGGCCCCATGCTGGAATGACGGCCCCTGGGTGTTCCAGAAGGGCTCGGGGACTGGAATGACAGGCCCCTGACTGGAATGACGGGCCCTGGGTGTGCCAGAGGGGCTCGGGAACTGGAATGACAGGCCCCTGACTGGAATGACGGGCCCTCGGTGTGCCAGAAGGGATCGGGGACTGGATTGATAGGCCCCATGCTGGAATGACGGCCCCTGGGTGTGCCAGAACGGGTCTGGGACTGGAATGACAGGCCCCTGACTGGAATGAAGGGCCCTGGGTGTGCCAGAAGGGCTCTGGGACTGAAATGACAGGCCCCTGACTGGAATGCAGGGCCCTGGGTGTGAGAGAAGGGCTTGGGTACTGGAATGACAGGCCCATGACTGGAATGATGGCCCCTGGGTGTGACAGAAGGGGTCTGGGACTGGAATGACAGGCCCCTCAATGGAATGACGGGCCCTCGGTGTGCCAGAAGGGCTCGGGGACTGGAATGACAGGCCCCTGACTGTAATGACGGCGCCTGGGTGTGCCAGAAGGGCTCGGGGACTGGATTGACAGGACCCATGCTGGAATGACGGCCCCTGGGTGTTCCAGAAGGGCTCGGGGACTGGAAGGACAGGCCCCTGACTGGAATGACGGGCCTGGGTGTGCCAGAAGGGCTCGGGGACTGGAATGACAGGCCCTGACTGGAATGACGGGCCCTCGGTGTGACAGAATGGCTCTACAGGCCCCAGACTGGAATGACGGACCCCTGTGTGTGCCAGAAGGGCTTGGGGACTGGATTGATAGGCCCCATGCTGGAATGACGGCCCCTGGGTGTGCCAGAAGGGCTCTGGGACTGGAATGACAGGCCCCTGACTGAATGAAGGGTCCTGGGTGTGCCAGAAGGGCTCTAGGACTGGAATGACAGGCCCCAGACTGGAATGACGACACCTGGGTGTGCCAGAAGGGCTTGGGGACTGGATTGACAGGCCCCATGCTGGAATGACGGCCCCTGGGTGTGCCAGAAGGGCTCTGGGACTGGAACGACAGGCCCCTGACTAGAATGACGGGCCCTGGGTGTGACAGAAGGGCTCAGGGACTGGAATGACAGGCCCCTGACTGGAATAACGGCCCCTGGGTGTGCCAGAAGGGCTCGGGGGCTGGAATGACAGGCCCCTGACTGGAATAACGGCACCTGGGTGTGCCAGAAGGGCTCTGGGACTGCAATGACAGGCCCCAGACTGGAATGACGGGCCCTGGGTGTGCCAGAAGGGCTTGGGGACTGGAATGACAGGCCCCTGACTGGAATGACGGGCCCTGGGTGTGCCAGAAGGGCTCTGGGACTGGAATGACAGGCCCCTGACTGGAATGCAGGGCCCTGGGTGTGAGAGAAGGGCTCGGGGACTGGAATGACAGACCCCTGACTGGAATGACGGCCCCTGGGTGTGACAGAAGGGCTCTGGGACTGGAATGACAGGCCCCTGACTGGAATGACGGGCCCTCGGTGTGCCAGAAGGGCTCGGGGACTGGAAGGACCGGCCCCATGCTGGAATGACGGCCCCTGGGTGTGCCAGAAGGGATCGGGGACTGGATTGACAGGCCCCATGCTGGAATGACGGCCCCTGGGTGTGCCAAAAGGGCTCTGAGACTGGAATGACAGGGCCCAGACTGGAATGACGACACCTGGATGTGCCAGAAGGGCTTGGGGGACTGGATTGACAGGCCCCGTGCTGGAATGACGGCCCCTGGGGGTGCCAGAAGGGCTCTGGGACTGGAATGACAGGCCCCTGACTGGAATGACGGGCCCTGGGTGTGACAGAAGGGCTCGGGGGACTGGAATGACAGGCCCCTGACTGGAATGACGGGCCCTGGGTGTGACAGAAGGGCTCGGGGACTAGAATGACAGGCCCCATGCTGGAATGACGGCCTCTGGGGGTGCCGGAAGGACTCTGGGACTGGAATGACAGGCCCCTGACTGAAATGACGGGCCCTGGGTGTGACAGAAGAGCTCGGGGACGGGAATGACAGGCCCCTGAGTGGAATGACGGGCCCTGGGTGTGACAGAAGGAATCGGGGACTGGAATGACAGGCCCCATGCTGGAATGACGGCCTCTGGGGGGTGCCAGAAGGGCTCTGGGACTGGAATGATAGGCTCCTGACTGGAATGACGGGCCCTGGGTGTGACAGAAGAGCTCAGGGACGGGAATGACAGGCCCCTAAGTGGAATGACGGGACCTGGGTGTGACAGAACGGGTCTGGGACTGGAATGACAGGCCCCTGACTGGAATGAAGGGCCCTGGGTGTGCCAGAAGGGCTCTGGGACTGAAATGACAGGCCCCTGACTGGAATCCAGGGCCCTGGGTGTGAGAGAAGGGCTTGGGTACTGGAATGACAGGCCCATGACTGGAATGATGGCCCCTGGGTGTGACAGAAGGGGTCTGGGACTGGAATGACAGGCCCCTCAATGGAATGACGGGCCCTCGGTGTGCCAGAAGGGCTCGGGGACTGGAATGACAGGCCCCTGACTGTAATGACGGCGCCTGGGTGTGCCAGAAGGGCTCGGGGACTGGATTGACAGGCCCCATGCTGGAATGACGGCCCCTGGGTGTTCCAGAAGGGCTCGGGGACTGGAATGACAGGCCCCTGACTGGAATGACGGGCCCTGGGGTGTGCCAGAAGGGCTCGGGGACTGGAATGACAGGCCCCTGACTGGAATGACGGGCCCTCGGTGTGCCAGAATGGCTCTGGACTGGAATGACAGGCCCCCAGACTGGAATGACGGCTCCTGGGTGTGACAGAAGGGCTCTGGGACTGGATTGACAGGCCCCTGACTGGAATGACGGGCCCTGGGTGTGACAGAAGGGCTCGGGGACTGGAATGACAGACCCATGACTGGAATGATGGCCCCTGGGTGTGACAGAAGGGCTCGGGGACTGGAATGACAGGCCCCTGACTGGAATGACGGGCCCTCGGTGTGCCAGAAGGGCTCGGGGACTGGAATGACAGGCCCCTGACTGGAATGACGGGCCCCTCGGTGTGCCAGAATGGCTCTGGGACTGGAATGACAGGCCCCAGACTGGAATGACGACACCTGGGTGTGCCAGAAGGGCTTGGGGACTGGATTGACAGGCCCCATGCTGGAATGACGGCCCCTCGGGGTGCCAGAAGGGCTCTGGGACTGGAACGACAGGCTCTGTGCTGGAATGACAGCCCCTGGGTGTGCCAGAAGGGCTCGGGGACTGGAATGACAGGCCACTGACTGGAATGACGGGCCCACGGTGTCCAAAAGGGCTCTAGGACTGGAATGACAAGCCCCAGACTGGAATGACGACACCTGGGTGTGCCAGAAGGGCTTGGGGACTGGATTAACAGGCCCCGTGCTGGAATGACGGCCCCTGGGGTGTGCCAGAAGGGCTCTGGGACTGGAATGACAGGCCCCTGACTGGAATGAAGGGCCCTGGGTGTGCCAGAAGGGCTCTGGGACTGGAATGACAGGCCCCAGACTGGAATGACGGCCCCTGGGTGTTCCAGAAGGGCTCGGGGACTGGAATGACAGGCCCCTGACTGGAATGACGGGCCCTCGGTGTGCCAGAAGGGCTCTGGGACTGGAATGACAGGCCCCAGACTGGAATGACGGCCCCTGGGTGTTCCAGAAGGGCTCGGGGACTGGAATGACAGGCCCCTGACTGGAATGACGGGCCCTGGGTGTGCCAGAAGGGCTCGGGGACTGGAATGACAGGCCCCTGACTGGAATGACGGGCCCTCGGTGTGCCAGAATGGCTCTGGGACTGGAATGACAGGCCCAGACTGGAATGACGACACCTGGGTGTGCCAGAAGGGCTTGGGGACTGGATTGACAGGCCCCATGCTGGAATGACGGCCCCTCGGGGTGCCAGAAGGGCTCTGGGACTGGAACGACAGGCTCTGTGCTGGAATGACAGCCCCTGGGTGTGCCAGAAGGGCTCGGGGACTGGGAATGACAGGCCACTGACTGGAATGACGGGCCCACGGTGTCCAAAAGGGCTCTAGGACTGGAATGACAAGCCCCAGACTGGAATGACGACACCTGGGGTGTGCCAGAAGGGCTTGGGGACTGGATTAACAGGCCCCGTGCTGAATGACGGCCCCTGGGTGTGCCAGAAGGGCTCTGGGACTGGAATGACAGGCCCCTGACTGGAATGAAGGGCCCTGGGTGTGCCAGAAGGGCTCTGGGACTGGAATGACAGGCCCCAGACTGGAATGACGGCCCCTGGGTGTTCCAGAAGGGCTCGGGGACTGGAATGACAGGCCCCTGACTGGAATGACGGGCCCTCGGTGTGCCAGAAGGGCTCTGGGACTGGAATGACAGGCCCCAGACTGGAATGACGGCCCCTGGGTGTTCCAGAAGGGCTCGGGGACTGGAATGACAGGCCCCTGACTGGAATGACGGGCCCTGGGTGTGCCAGAAGGGCTCGGGGACTGGAATGACAGGCCCCTGACTGGAATGACGGGCCCTCGGTGTGCCAGAATGGCTCTGGGACTGGAATGACAGGCCCCAGACTGGAATGACGACACCTGGGTGTGCCAGAAGGGCTTGGGGACTGGATTGACAGGCCCCATGCTGGAATGACGGCCCCTCGGGGTGCCAGAAGGGCTCTGGGACTGGAACAACAGGCTCTGTGCTGGAATGACCGCCCCTGGGGTGTGCCAGAAAGGCTCGGGGACTGGAATGACAGGCCACTGACTGGAATGACGGGCCCACAGTGTCCAAAAGGGCTCTAGGACTGGAATGACAGGCCCCAGACTGGAATGACGACACCTGGGTGTGCCAGAAAGGCTTGGGGACTGGATTAACAGGCCCCGTGCTGGAATGACGGCCCCTGGGTGTGCCAGAAGGGCTCTGGGACTGGAATGACAGGCCCCTGCCTGGAATGAAGGGCCCTGGGTGTGCCAGAAGGGCTCTGGGACTGGAATGACAGGCCCCAGACTGGAATAAAGGCCCCTGGGTGTGTGAGAAGGGCGCTGAGACTGGAATGAAAGGCCCCTGACTGGAATGACGGGCCCTGGGTGTGACAGAAGGGCACTGAGACTGGAATGATAGGCCCCTGACTGGAATGACGGCCCCTGGGTGTGCCAGAAGGGCTCGGCGACTGGAATGACAGGCCCCTGACTGGAATGACGGGCCCTCGGTGTGCCAGAATGGCTCTGGGACTAGAATGACAGGCGCCAGACTGGAATGACGACACCTGGGTGTGACAGAAGGGCTTGGGGACTGGATTGATAGCCCCCATGCTGGAATGACGGCCCCTGGGTGTGCCAGAACGGGTCTGGGACTGGAATGACAGGCCCCTGACTGGAATGAAGGGCCCTGGGTGTGCCAGAAGGGCTCTGGGACTGGAATGACGGGCCCCTGACTGGAATGCAGGGCCCTGGGTGTGAGAAAAGGGCTTGGGGACTGGAATGACAGGCCCATGACTGGAATGATGGCCCCTGGGTGTGACAGAAGGGCTCTGGGACTGGAATGACAGGCCCCTGACTGGAATGACGGGCCCTCGGTGTGCCAGAAGGGCTCGGGGACTGGAATGACAGGCCCCTGACTGTAATGACGGCGCCTGGGTGTGCCAGAAGGACTCGGGGACTGGATTGACAGACCCCATGCTGGAATGACGGCCCCTGGGTGTTCCAGAAGGGCTCGGGGACTGGAATGACAGGCCCCTGACTGGAATGACGGGCCCTGGGTGTGCCAGAAGAGCTCGGGGACTGGAATGACAGGCCCCTGACTGGAATGACAGCCCCTGGGTGTGCCAGAAGGGCTCGGGGACTGGAATGACAGGCCCCTGACTGGAATGAAGGGCCCTGGGTGTGCCAGAAGGGCTCTGGGACTGAAATGACAGGCCCCTGACTGGAATGCAGGGCCCTGGGTGTGAGAGAAGGGCTTGGGTACTGGAATGACAGGCCCATGACTGGAATGATGGCCCCTGGGTGTGACAGAAGGGGTCTGGGACTGGAATGACTGGCCCCTCAATGGAATGACGGGCCCTCGGTGTGCCAGAAGGGCTCGGGGACTGGAATGACAGGCCCCTGACTGTAATGACGGCGCCTGGGTGTGCCAGAAGGGCTCGGGGACTGGATTGACAGGCCCCATGCTGGAATGACGGCACCTGGATGTTCCTGAAGGGCTCGGGGACTGGAATGACAGACCCCTGACTGGAATGACGGGCCCTGGGTGTGCCAGAAGGGCTCGGGGACTGGAATGACAGGCCCCTGACTGGAATGACGGGCCCTCGGTGTGCCAGAATGGCTCTGGGACTGGAATGACAGGCCCCAGACTGGAATGACGGACCCTGTGTGTGCCAGAAGGGCTTGGGGAATGGATTGATAGGCCCCATGCTGGAATGACGGCCCCTGGGTGTGCCAGAAGGGCTCTGGGACTGGAATGACAGGCCCCTGACTGGAATGAAGGGTCCTGGGTGTGCCAGAAGGGCTCTGGGACTGGAATGACAAGCCCTAGACTGGAATGACGACACCTGGGTGTGAGAGAAGGGCTCTGGGACTGGAATGACAGGCCCGTGACTGGAATGATGGCCCCTGGGTGTGACAGAAGGGCTCTGGGACTGGAATGACAGGCCCGTGACTGGAATGACGGGCCCTCGGTGTGCCAGAAGGGCTCGGGGACTGGATTGACAGGCCCCTGACTGTAATGACGGCCCCTGGGTGTGCCAGAAGGGATCGTGGACAGGATTGACAGGCCCCATGCTGGAATGACGGCCCCTGGGTGTGCCAGAAGGGCTCTGGGACTGGAATGACAGGCCCCTGACTGGAATGACGGGCCCTGGGTGTGCCAGAGGGGCTCGGGAACTGGAATGACAGGCCCCTGACTGGAATGACGGGCCCTCGGTGTGCCAGAAGGAATCGGGGACTGGATTGATAGGCCCCATGCTGGAATGACGGCCCCTGGGTGTGCCAGAACGGGTCTGGGACTGGAATGACAGGCCCCTGACTGGAATGAAGGGCCCTGGGTGTGCCAGAAGGGCTCTGGGACTGAAATGACAGGCCCCTGACTGGAATGCAGGGCCCTGGGTGTGAGAGAAGGGCTTGGGTACTGGAATGACAGGCCCATGACTGGAATGATGGCCCCTGGGTGTGACAGAAGGGGTCTGGGACTGGAATGACAGGCCCCTCAATGGAATGACGGGCCCTCGGTGTGCCAGAAGGGCTCGGGGACTGGAATGACAGGCCCCTGACTGTAATGACGGCGCCTGGGTGTGCCAGAAGGGCTCGGGGACTGGATTGACAGGACCCATGCTGGAATGACGGCCCCTGGGTGTTCCAGAAGGGCTCGGGGAATGGAAGGACAGGCCCCTGACTGGAATGACGGGCCCTGGGTGTGCCAGAAGGGCTCGGGGACTGGAATGACAGGCCCCTGACTGGAATGACGGGCCCTCGGTGTGACAGAATGGCTCTGGGACTGGAATGACAGGCCCCAGACTGGAATGACGGACCCTGTGTGTGCCAGAAGGGCTTGGGGACTGGATTGATAGGCCCCATGCTGGAATGACGGCCCCTGGGTGTGCCAGAAGGGCTCTGGGACTGGAATGACAGGCCCCTGACTGGAATGAAGGGTCCTGGGTGTGCCAGAAGGGCTCTAGGACTGGAATGACAGGCCCCAGACTGGAATGACGACACCTGGGTGTGCCAGAAGGGCTTGGGGACTGGATTGACAGGCCCCATGCTGGAATGACGGCCCCTGGGTGTGCCAGAAGGGCTCTGGGACTGGAACGACAGGCCCCTGACTAGAATGACGGGCCCTGGGTGTGACAGAAGGGCTCAGGGACTGGAATGACAGGCCCCTGACTGGAATAACGGCCCCTGGGTGTGCCAGAAGGGCTCGGGGGCTGGAATGACAGGCCCCTGACTGGAATAACGGCACCTGGGTGTGCCAGAAGGGCTCTGGGACTGCAATGACAGGCCCCAGACTGGAATGACGGCCCCTGGGTGTGCCAGAAGGGCTTGGGGACTGGAATGACAGGCCCCTGACTGGAATGACGGGCCCTGGGTGTGCCAGAAGGGCTCTGGGACTGGAATGACAGGCCCCTGACTGGAATGAAGGGCCCTGGGAGTGCCAGAAGGGCTCTTTGACTGGAATGACAGGCCCCTGACTGGAATGCAGGGCCCTGGGTGTGAGAGAAGGGCTCGGGGACTGGAATGACAGACCCATGACTGGAATGACTGCCCCTGGGTGTGACAGAAGGGCTCTGGGACTGGAATGACAGGCCCCTGACTGGAATGACGGGCCCTCGGTGTGCCAGAAGGGCTCGGGGACTGGAAGGACCGGCCCCATGCTGGAATGACGGCCCCTGGGTGTGCCAGAAGGGATCGGGGACTGGATTGACAGGCCCCATGCTGGAATGACGGCCCCTGGGTGTGCCAAAAGGGCTCTGAGACTGGAATGACAGGGCCCAGACTGGAATGACGACACCTGGATGTGCCAGAAGGGCTTGGGGACTGGATTGACAGGCCCCGTGCTGGAATGACGGCCCCTGGGGGTGCCAGAAGGGCTCTGGGACTGGAATGACAGGCCCTTGACTGGAATGACGGGCCCTGGGTGTGACAGAAGGGCTCGGGGACTGGAATGACAGGCCCCTGACTGGAATGACGGGCCCTGGGTGTGACAGAAGGGCTCGGGGACTAGAATGACAGGCCCCATGCTGGAATGACGGCCTCTGGGGGTGCCGGAAGGACTCTGGGACTGGAATGACAGGCCCCTGACTGAAATGACGGGCCCTGGGTGTGACAGAAGAGCTCGGGGACGGGAATGACAGGCCCCTGAGTGGAATGACGGGCCCTGGGTGTGACAGAAGGAATCGGGGACTGGAATGACAGGCCCCATGCTGGAATGACGGCCTCTGGGGGTGCCAGAAGGGCTCTGGGACTGGAATGATAGGCTCCTGACTGGAATGACGGGCCCTGGGTGTGACAGAAGAGCTCAGGGACGGGAATGACAGGCCCCTAAGTGGAATGACGGGCCCTGGGTGTGACAGAACGGGTCTGGGACTGGAATGACAGGCCCCTGACTGGAATGAAGGGCCCTGGGTGTGCCAGAAGGGCTCTGGGACTGAAATGACAGGCCCCTGACTGGAATGCAGGGCCCTGGGTGTGAGAGAAGGGCTTGGGTACTGGAATGACAGGCCCATGACTGGAATGATGGCCCCTGGGTGTGACAGAAGGGGTCTGGGACTGGAATGACAGGCCCCTCAATGGAATGACGGGCCCTCGGTGTGCCAGAAGGGCTCGGGGACTGGAATGACAGGCCCCTGACTGTAATGACGGCGCCTGGGTGTGCCAGAAGGGCTCGGGGACTGGATTGACAGGCCCCATGCTGGAATGACGGGCCCTGGGTGTGACAGAAGGGCTCGGGGACTGGAATGACAGACCCATGACTGGAATGATGGCCCCTGGGTGTGACAGAAGGGCTCGGGGACTGGAATGACAGGCCCCTGACTGGAATGACGGGCCCTCGGTGTGCCAGAAGGGCTCGGGGACTGGAATGACAGGCCCCTGACTGGAATGACGGGCCCTGGGTGTGACAGAAGGGCTCGGGGACTGGAATGACAGACCCATGACTGGAATGATGGCCCCTGGGTGTGACAGAAGGGCTCGGGGACTGGAATGACAGGCCCCTGACTGGAATGACGGGCCCTCGGTGTGCCAGAAGGGCTCGGGGACTGGAATGACAGGCCCCTGACTGGAATGACGGGCCCCTCGGTGTGCCAGAATGGCTCTGGGACTGGAATGACAGGCCCCAGACTGGAATGACGACACCTGGGTGTGCCAGAAGGGCTTGGGGACTGGATTGACAGGCCCCATGCTGGAATGACGGCCCCTCGGGGTGCCAGAAGGGCTCTGGGACTGGAATGACACGCCCCAGACTGGAACAACGGCCACTGGTTGTGCCAGAAGGGCTCTGGGACTGGAATGACAGCCCCTGGGTGTACCAGAAGGGCTCGGGGACTGGAATGACAGGCCCCTGACTGGAAAGACGGGCCCACGGTGTCCAAAAGGGCTCTAGGACTGGAATGACAGGCCCCTGACTGGAATGATGGCCCCTGGGTGTGCCAGAAGGGCTCGGGGACTGGATTGACAGGCCCCATGCTGGAATGACGGCCCCTGGGTGTTCCAGAAGGGCTCGGGGACTGGAATGACAGGCCCCTGACTGGAATGACGGGCCCTGGGTGTGCCAGAGGGGCTCGGGAACTGGAATGACAGGCCCCTGACTGGAATGACGGGCCCTCGGTGTGCCAGAAGGGATCGGGGACTGGATTGATAGGCCCCATGCTGGAATGACGGCCCCTGGGTGTGCCAGAACGGGTCTGGGACTGGAATGACAGGCCCCTGACTGGAATGAAGGGCCCTGGGTGTGCCAGAAGGGCTCTGGGACTGAAATGACAGGCCCCTGACTGGAATGCAGGGCCCTGGGTGTGAGAGAAGGGCTTGGGTACTGGAATGACAGGCCCATGACTGGAATGATGGCCCCTGGGTGTGACAGAAGGGGTCTGGGACTGGAATGACAGGCCCCTCAATGGAATGACGGGCCCTCGGTGTGCCAGAAGGGCTCGGGGACTGGAATGACAGGCCCCTGACTGTAATGACGGCGCCTGGGTGTGCCAGAAGGGCTCGGGGACTGGATTGACAGGACCCATGCTGGAATGACGGCCCCTGGGTGTTCCAGAAGGGCTCGGGGACTGGAAGGACAGGCCCCTGACTGGAATGACGGGCCCTGGGTGTGCCAGAAGGGCTCGGGGACTGGAATGACAGGCCCCAGACTGGAATGACGGACCCTGTGTGTGCCAGAAGGGCTTGGGGACTGGATTGATAGGCCCCATGCTGGAATGACGGCCCCTGGGTGTGCCAGAAGGGCTCTGGGACTGGAATGACAGGCCCCTGACTGGAATGAAGGGTCCTGGGTGTGCCAGAAGGGCTTGGGGACTGGAATGACTGGAAGACAGGCCCCATGCTGGAATGACGGCCCCTGGGTGTGCCAGAAGGGCTCTGGGACTGGAACGACAGGCCCCTGACTAGAATGACGGGCCCTGGGTGTGACAGAAGGGCTCAGGGACTGGAATGACAGGCCCCTGACTGGGAATAACGGCCCCTGGGTGTGCCAGAAGGGCTCGGGGGCTGGAATGACAGGCCCCTGACTGGAATAACGGCACCTGGGTGTGCCAGAAGGGCTCTGGGACTGCAATGACAGGCCCCAGACTGGAATGACGGCCCCTGGGTGTGCCAGAAGGGCTTGGGGACTGGAATGACAGGCCCCTGACTGGAATGACGGGCCCTGGGTGTGCCAGAAGGGCTCTGGGACTGGAATGACAGGCCCCTGACTGGAATGAAGGGCCCTGGGTGTGCCAGAAGGGCTCTTTGACTGGAATGACAGGCCCCTGACTGGAATGCAGGGCCCTGGGTGTGAGAGAAGGGCTCGGGGACTGGAATGACAGACCCATGACTGGAATGACGGCCCCTGGGTGTGACAGAAGGGCTCTGGGACTGGAATGACAGGCCCCTGACTGGAATGACGGGCCCTCGGTGTGCCAGAAGGGCTCGGGGACTGGATGGACCGGCCCCATGCTGGAATGACGGCCCCTGGGTGTGCCAGAAGGGATCGGGGACTGGAATGACAGGCCCCTGACTGTAATGACGGCGCCTGGGTGTGCCAGAAGGGCTCGGGGACTGGATTGACAGGACCCATGCTGGAATGACGGCCCCTGGGTGTTCCAGAAGGGCTCGGGGACTGGAAGGACAGGCCCCTGACTGGAATGACGGGCCCTGGGTGTGCCAGAAGGGCTCGGGGACTGGAATGGACAGGCCCCTGACTGGAATGACGGGCCCTCGGTGTGACAGAATGGCTCTGGGACTGGAATGACAGGCCCCAGACTGGAATGACGGACCCTGTGTGTGCCAGAAGGGCTTGGGGACTGGATTGATAGGCCCCATGCTGGAATGACGGCCCCTGGGTGTGCCAGAAGGGCTCTGGGACTGGAATGACAGGCCCCTGACTGGAATGAAGGGTCCTGGGTGTGCCAAAAGGGGCTCTAGGACTGGAATGACAGGCCCCAGACTGGAATGACGACACCTGGGTGTGCCAGAAGGGCTTGGGGACTGGAATGACAGGCCCCATGCTGGAATGACGGCCCCCTGGGTGTGCCAGAAGGGCTCTGGGACTGGAACGACAGGCCCCTGACTAGAATGACGGGCCCTGGGTGTGACAGAAGGGCTCAGGGACTGGAATGACAGGCCCCTGACTGGAATGACGGCCCCTGGGTGTGCCAGAAGGGCTTGGGGACTGGAATGACAGGCCCCTGACTGGAATGACGGGCCCTGGGTGTGCCAGAAGGGCTCTGGGACTGGAATGACAGGCCCCTGACTGGAATGAAGGGCCCTGGGTATGCCAGAAGGGCTCTTTGACTGGAATGACAGGCCCCTGACTGGAATGCAGGGCCCTGGGTGTGAGAGAAGGGCTCGGGGACTGGAATGACAGACCCATGACTGGAATGACGGCCCCTGGGTGTGACAGAAGGGCTCTGGGACTGGAATGACAGGCCCCTGACTGGAATGACGGGCCCTCGGTGTGCCAGAAGGGCTCGGGGACTGGATGGACCGGCCCCATGCTGGAATGACGGCCCCTGGGTGTGCCAGAAGGGATCGGGGACTGAATGACAGGCCCCTGACTGTAATGACGGCGCCTGGGTGTGCCAGAAGGGCTCGGGGACTGGATTGACAGGACCCATGCTGGAATGACGGCCCCTGGGTGTTCCAGAAGGGCTCGGGGACTGGAAGGACAGGCCCCTGACTGGAATGACGGGCCCTGGGTGTGCCAGAAGGGCTCGGGGACTGGAATGACAGGCCCCTGACTGGAATGACGGGCCCTCGGTGTGACAGAATGGCTCTGGGACTGGAATGACAGGCCCCAGACTGGAATGACGGACCCTGTGTGTGCCAGAAGGGCTTGGGGACTGGATTGATAGGCCCCATGCTGGAATGACGGCCCCTGGGTGTGCCAGAAGGGCTCTGGGACTGGAATGACAGGCCCCTGACTGGAATGAAGGGTCCTGGGTGTGCCAAAAGGGCTCTAGGACTGGAATGACAGGCCCCAGACTGGAATGACGACACCTGGGTGTGCCAGAAGGGCTTGGGGACTGGAATGACAGGCCCCATGCTGGAATGACGGCCCCTGGGTGTGCCAGAAGGGCTCTGGGACTGGAACGACAGGCCCCTGACTAGAATGACGGGCCCTGGGTGTGACAGAAGGGCTCAGGGACTGGAATGACAGGCCCCTGACTGGAATGACGGCCCCTGGGTGTGCCAGAAGGGCTTGGGGACTGGAATGACAGGCCCCTGACTGGAATGACGGGCCCTGGGTGTGCCAGAAGGGCTCTGGGACTGGAATGACAGGCCCCTGACTGGAATGAAGGGCCCTGGGTATGCCAGAAGGGCTCTTTGACTGGAATGACAGGCCCCTGACTGGAATGCAGGGCCCTGGGTGTGAGAGAAGGGCTCGGGGACTGGAATGACAGACCCATGACTGGAATGACGGCCCCTGGGTGTGACAGAAGGGCTCTGGGACTGGAATGACAGGCCCCTGACTGGAATGACGGGCCCTCGGTGTGCCAGAAGGGCTCGGGGACTGGATGACCGGCCCCATGCTGGAATGACGGCCCCTGGGTGTGCCAGAAGGGATCGGGGACTGGAATGACAGGCCCCTGACTGTAGTGACGGCGCCTGGGTGTGCCAGAAGGGCTCGGGGACTGGATTGACAGGACCCATGCTGGAATGACGGCCCCTGGGTGTTTCCAGAAGGGCTCGGGGACTGGAAGGACAGGCCCCTGACTGGAATGACGGGCCCTGGGTGTGCCAGAAGGGCTCGGGGACTGGAATGACAGGCCCCTGACTGGAATGACGGGCCCTCGGTGTGACAGAATGGCTCTGGGACTGGAATGACAGGCCCCAGACTGGAATGACGGACCCTGTGTGTGCCAGAAGGGCTTGGGGACTGGATTGATAGGCCCCATGCTGGAATGACGGCCCCTGGGTGTGCCAGAAGGGCTCTGGGACTGGAATGACAGGCCCTGACTGGAATGAAGGGTCCTGGGTGTGCCAAAAGGGCTCTAGGACTGGAATGACAGGCCCCAGACTGGAATGACGACACCTGGGTGTGCCAGAAGGGCTTGGGGACTGGAATGACAGGCCCCATGCTGGAATGACGGCCCCTGGGTGTGCCAGAAGGGCTCTGGGACTGGAACGACAGGCCCCTGACTAGAATGACGGGCCCTGGGTGTGACAGAAGGGCTCAGGGACTGGAATGACAGGCCCCTGACTGGAATAACGGCCCCTGGGTGTGCCAGAAGGGCTCGGGGGCTGGAATGACAGGCCCCTGACTGGAATAACGGCACCTGGGTGTGCCAGAAGGGCTCTGGGACTGCAATGACAGGCCCCAGACTGGAATGACGGCCCCTGGGTGTGCCAGAAGGGCTTGGGGACTGGAATGACAGGCCCCTGACTGGAATGACGGGCCCTGGGTGTGCCAGAAGGGCTCTGGGACTGGAATGACAGGCCCCTGACTGGAATGAAGGGCCCTGGGTGTGCCAGAAGGGCTCTTTGACTGGAATGACAGGCCCCTGACTGGAATGCAGGGCCCTGGGTGTGAGAGAAGGGCTCGGGGACTGGAATGACAGACCCATGACTGGAATGACGGCCCCTGGGTGTGACAGAAGGGCTCTGGGACTGGAATGACAGGCCCCTGACTGGAATGACGGGCCCTCGGTGTGCCAGAAGGGCTCGGTGAGTGGAAGGACCGGCCCCATGCTGGAATGACGGCCCCTGGGTGTGCCAGAAGGGATCGGGGACTGGATTGACAGGCCCCATGCTGGAATGACGGCCCTGGGAGTGCCAAAAGGGCTCTGAGACTGGAATGACAGGGCCCAGACTGGAATGACGACACCTGGATGTGCCAGAAGGGCTTGGGGACTGGATTGACAGGCCCCGTGCTGGAATGACGGCCCCTGGGGGTGCCAGAAGGGCTCTGGGACTGGAATGACAGGCCCCTGACTGGAATGACGGGCCCTGGGTGTGACAGAAGGGCTCGGGGACGGGAATGACAGGCCCCTGACTGGAATGACGGGCCCTGGGTGTGACAAAAGGGCTCGGGGACTAGAATGACAGGCCCCATGCTGGAATGACGGCCTCTGGGGGTGCCGGAAGGACTCTGGGACTGGAATGACAGGCCCCTGACTGAAATGACGGGCCCTGGGTGTGACAGAAGAGCTCGGGGACGGGAATGACAGGCCCCTGAGTGGAATGACGGGCCCTGGGTGTGACAGAAGGAATCGGGGACTGGAATGACAGGCCCCATGCTGGAATGACGGCCTCTGGGGGTGCCAGAAGGGCTCTGGGACTGGATTGACAGGCCCCATGCTGGAATGACGGCCCCTGGGTGTTCCAGAAGGGCTCGGGGACTGGAATGACAGGCCCTGACTGGAATGACGGGCCCTGGGTGTGCCAGAGGGGCTCGGGAACTGGAATGACAGGCCCCTGACTGGAATGACGGGCCCTCGGTGTGCCAGAAGGGATCGGGGACTGGATTGATAGGCCCCATGCTGGAATGACGGCCCCTGGGTGTGCCAGAACGGGTCTGGGACTGGAATGACAGGCCCCTGACTGGAATGAAGGGCCCTGGTGTGCCAGAAGGGCTCTGGGACTGAAATGACAGGCCCCTGACTGGAATGCAGGGCCCCTGGGTGTGAGAGAAGGGCTTGGTACTGGAATGACAGGCCCATGACTGGAATGATGGCCCCTGGGTGTGACAGAAGGGGTCTGGGACTGGAATGACAGGCCCCTCAATGGAATGACGGGCCCTCGGTGTGCCAGAAGGGCTCGGGGACTGGAATGACAGGCCCCTGACTGTAATGACGGCGCTGGGTGTGCCAGAAGGGCTCGGGGACTGGATTGACAGGACCCATGCTGGAATGACGGCCCCTGGGTGTTCCAGAAGGGCTCGGGGACTGGAAGGACAGGCCCCTGACTGGAATGACGGGCCCTGGGTGTGCCAGAAGGGCTCGGGGACTGGAATGACAGGCCCCTGACTGGAATGACGGGCCCTCGGTGTGACAGAATGGCTCTGGGACTGGAATGACCAGGCCCCAGACTGGAATGACGGACCCTGTGTGTGCCAGAAGGGCTTGGGGACTGGATTGATAGGCCCCATGCTGGAATGACGGCCCCTGGGTGTGCCAGAAGGGCTCTGGGACTGGAATGACAGGCCCCTGACTGGAATGAAGGGTCCTGGGTGTGCCAAAAGGGCTCTAGGACTGGAATGACAGGCCCCAGACTGGAATGACGACACCTGGGTGTGCCAAAGGGCTTGGGGACTGGAATGACAGGCCCCATGCTGGAATGACGGCCCCTGGGTGTGCCAGAAGGGCTCTGGGACTGGAACGACAGGCCCCTGACTAGAATGACGGGCCCTGGGTGTGACAGAAGGGCTCAGGGACTGGAATGACAGGCCCCTGACTGGAATAACGGCCCCTGGGTGTGCCAGAAGGGCTCGGGGGCTGGAATGACAGGCCCCTGACTGGAATAACGGCACCTGGGTGTGCCAGAAGGGCTCTGGGACTGCAATGACAGGCCCCAGACTGGAATGACGGCCCCTGGGTGTGCCAGAAGGGCTTGGGGACTGGAATGACAGGCCCCTGACTGGAATGACGGCCCTAGGTGTGCCAGAAGGGCTCTGGGACTGGAATGACAGGCCCCTGACTGGAATGAAGGGCCCTGGGTGTGCCAGAAGGGCTCTTTGACTGGAATGACAGGCCCCTGACTGGAATGCAGGGCCCTGGGTGTGAGAGAAGGGCTCGGGGACTGGAATGACAGACCATGACTGGAATGACGGCCCCTGGGTGTGACAGAAGGGCTCTGGGACTGGAATGACAGGCCCCTGACTGGAATGAACGGGCCCTCGGTGTGGCCAGAAGGGCTCGGGGACTGGAAGGACCGGCCCCATGCTGGAATGACGGCCCCTGGGTGTGCCAGAAGGGATCGGGGACTGGATTGACAGGCCCCATGCTGGAATGACGGCCCCTGGGAGTGCCAAAAGGGCTCTGAGACTGGAATGACAGGGCCCAGACTGGAATGACGACACCTGGATGTGCCAGAAGGGCTTGGGGACTGGATTGACAGGCCCCGTGCTGGAATGACGGCCCCTGGGGGTGCCAGAAGGGCTCTGGGACTGGAATGACAGGCCCCTGACTGGAATGACGGGCCCTGGGTGTGACAGAAGGGCTTGGGGACTGGAATGACAGGCCCCTGACTGGAATGACGGGCCCTGGGTGTGACAGAAGGGCTCGGGGACTAGAATGACAAGCCCCATGCTGGAATGACGGCCTCTGGGGGTGCCGGAAGGACTCTGGGACTGGAATGACAGGCCCCTGACTGAAATGACGGGCCCTGGGTGTGACAGAAGAGCTCGGGGACGGGAATGACAGGCCCCTGAGTGGAATGACGGGCCCTGGGTGTGACAGAAGGAATCGGGGACTGGAATGACAGGCCCCATGCTGGAATGACGGCCTCTGGGGGTGCCAGAAGGGCTCTGGGACTGGAATGATAGGCTCCTGACTGGAATGACGGGCCCTGGGTGTGACAGAAGAGCTCAGGGACGGGAATGACAGGCCCCTAAGTGGAATGACGGGCCCTGGGTGTGACAGAACGGGTCTGGGACTGGAATAACAGGCCCCTGACTGGAATGAAGGGCCTGGGTGTGCCAGAAGGGCTCTGGGACTGAAATGACAGGCCCCTGACTGGAATCCAGGGCCCTGGGTGTGAGAGAAGGGCTTGGGTACTGGAATGACAGGCCCATGACTGGAATGATGGCCCCTGGTGTGACAGAAGGTGTCTGGGACTGGAATGACAGGCCCCTCAATGGAATGACGGGCCCTCGGTGTGCCAGAAGGGCTCGGGGACTGGAATGACAGGCCCCTGACTGTAATGACGGCGCCTGGGTGTGCCAGAAGGGCTCGGGGACTGGATTGACAGGCCCCATGCTGGAATGACGGCCCCTGGGTGTTCCAGAAGGGCTCGGGGACTGGAATGACAGGCCCCTGACTGGAATGACGGGCCCTGGGTGTGCCAGAAGGGCTCGGGGACTGGAATGACAGGCCCATGACTGGAATGACGGACCCTCGGTGTGCCAGAATGGCTCTGGGACTGGAATGACAGGCCCCAGACTGGAATGACGGCTCCTGGGTGTGACAGAAGGGCTCTGGGGACTGGATTGACAGGCCCCTGACTGGAATGACGGGCCCTGGGTGTGGACAGAAGGGCTCGGGGACTGGAATGACAGACCCATGACTGGAATGATGGCCCCTGGGTGTGACAGAAGGGCCTCGGGGACTGGAATGACAGGCCCCTGACTGGAATGACGGGCCCTCGGTGTGCCAGAAGGGCTCGGGAACTGGAATGACAGGCCCCTGACTGGAATGACGGGCCCTCGGTGTGCCAGAAAGGCTCTGGGACTGGAATGACAGGCCCCAGACTGGAATGACGACACCTGGGTGTGCCAGAAGGGCTTGGGGAGTGGATTGACAGGCCCCATGCTGGAATGACGGCCCCTCGGGGTGCCAGAAGGGCTCTGGGACTGGAACGACAGGCTCTGTGCTGGAATGACAGCCCCTGGGTGTGCCAGAAGGGCTCGGGGACTGGAATGACAGGCCACTGACTGGAATGACGGGCCCACGGTGTCCAAAAGGGCTCTAGGACTGGAATGACAAGCCCCAGACTGGAATGACGACACCTGGGTGTGCCAGAAGGGCTTGGGGACTGGATTAACAGGCCCCGTGCTGGAATGACGGCCCCTGGGTGTGCCAGAAGGGCTCTGGGACTGGAATGACAGGCCCCTGACTGGAATGAAGGGCCCTGGGTGTGCCAGAAGGGCTCTGGGACTGGAATGACAGGCCCCAGACTGGAATGACGGGCCCTCGGTGTGCCAGAAGGGCTCGGGGACTGGAATGACAGGCCCCTGACTGTAATGACGGCGCCTGGGTGTGCCAGAAGGGCTCGGGGACTGGATTGACAGGCCCCATGCTGGAATGACGGCCCCTGGGTGTTCCAGAAGGGCTCGGGGACTGGAATGACAGGCCCCTGACTGGAATGACGGGCCCTGGGTGTGCCAGAAGGGCTCGGGGACTGGAATGACAGGCCCCTGACTGGAATGACGGGCCCTCGGTGTGCCAGAATGGCTCTGGGACTGGAATGACAGGCCCCCAGACTGGAATGACGGCTCCTGGGTGTGACAGAAGGGCTCTGGGACTGGATTGACAGGCCCCTGACTGGAATGACGGGCCCTGGGTGTGACAGAAGGGCTCGGGGACTGGAATGACAGACCCATGACTGGAATGATGGCCCCTGGGTGTGACAGAAGGGGCTCGGGGACTGGAATGACAGGCCCCTGACTGGAATGACGGGCCCTCGGTGTGCAGAAGGGCTCGGGGACTGGAATGACAGGCCCCTGACTGGAATGACGGGCCCTCGGTGTGCCAGAATGGCTCTGGGACTGGAATGACAGGCCCCAGACTGGAATGACGACACCTGGGTGTGCCAGAAGGGCTTGGGGACTGGATTGACAGGCCCCATGCTGGAATGACGGCCCCTCGGGGTGCCAGAAGGGCTCTGGGACTGGAACGACAGGCTCTGTGCTGGAATGACAGCCCCTGGGTGTGCCAGAAGGGCTCGGGGACTGGAATGACAGGCCACTGACTGGAATGACGGGCCCACGGTGTCCAAAAGGGCTCTAGGACTGGAATGACAAGCCCCAGACTGGAATGACGACACCTGGGTGTGCCAGAAGGGCTTGGGGACTGGATTAACAGGCCCCGTGCTGGAATGACGGCCCCTGGATGTGCCAGAAGGGCTCTGGGACTGGAATGACAGGCCCCTGACTGGAATGAAGGGCCCTGGGTGTGCCAGAAGGGCTCTGGGACTGGAATGACAGGCCCCAGACTGGAATGACGGCCCCTGGGTGTTCCAGAAGGGCTCGGGGACTGGAATGACAGGCCCCTGACTGGAATGACGGGCCCTGGGTGTGCCAGAAGGGCTCGGGGACTGGAATGACAGGCCCCTGACTGGAATGACGGGCCCTCGGTGTGCCAGAAGGGCTCTGGGACTGGAATGACAGGCCCCAGACTGGAATGACGGCCCCTGGGTGTTCCAGAAGGGCTCGGGGACTGGAATGACAGGCCCCTGACTGGAATGACGGGCCCTGGGTGTGCCAGAAGGGCTCGGGGACTGGAATGACAGGCCCCTGACTGGAATGACGGGCCCTCGGTGTGCCAGAATGGCTCTGGGACTGGAATGACAGGCCCCAGACTGGAATGACGACACCTGGGTGTGCCAGAACGGCTTGGGGGACTGGATTGACAGGCCCCATGCTGGAATGACGGCCCCTCGGGGGTGCCAGAAGGGCTCTGGGACTGGAACAACAGGCTCTGTGCTGGAATGACCACCCCTGGGTGTGCCAGAAAGGCTCGGGGACTGGAATGACAGGCCACTGACTGGAATGACGGGCCCACAGTGTCCAAAAGGGCTCTAGGACTGGAATGACAGGCCCCAGACTGGAATGACGACACCTGGGTGTGCCAGAAGGGCTTGGGGACTGGATTAACAGGCCCCGTGCTGGAATGACGGCCCCTGGGTGTGCCAGAAGGGCTCTGGGACTGGAATGACAGGCCCCTGCCTGGAATGAAGGGCCCTGGGTGTGCCAGAAGGGCTCTGGGACTGGAATGACAGGCCCCAGACTGGAATAAAGGCCCCTGGGTGTGTGAGAAGGGCGCTGAGACTGGAATGAAAGGCCCCTGACTGGAATGACGGGCCCTGGGGTGTGACAGAAGGGCACTGAGACTGGAATGATAGGCCCCTGATGGAATGACGGCCCCTGGGTGTGCCAGAAGGGCTCGGCGACTGGAATGACAGGCCCCTGACTGGAATGACGGGCCCTCGGTGTGCCAGAATGGCTCTGGGACTAGAATGACAGGCGCCAGACTGGAATGACGACACCTGGGTGTGACAGAAGGGCTTGGGGACTGGATTGATAGCCCCCATGCTGGAATGACGGCCCTGGGTGTGCCAGAAACGGGTCTGGGACTGGAATGACAGGCCCCTGACTGGAATGAAGGGCCCTGGGTGTGCCAGAAGGGCTCTGGGGACTGGAATGACGGGCCCCTGACTGGAATGCAGGGCCCTGGGTGTGAGAAAAGGGCTTGGGGACTGGAATGACAGGCCCCATGACTGGAATGATGGCCCCTGGGTGTGACAGAAGGGCTCTGGGACTGGAATGACAGGCCCCTGACTGGAATGACGGGCCCTGGGTGTGCCAGAAGGGCTCGGGGACTGGAATGACAGGCCCCTGACTGTAATAACGGCGCCTGGGTGTGCCAGAAGGACTCGGGGACTGGATTGACAGACCCCATGCTGGAATGACGGCCCCTGGGTGTTCCAGAAGGGCTCGGGGACTGGATGACAGGCCCCTGACTGGAATGACGGGCCCTGGGTGTTCCAGAAGAGCTCGGGGACTGGAATGACAGGCCCCTGACTGGAATGACAGCCCCTGGGTGTGCCAGAAGGGCTCGGGGACTGGAATGACAGGCCCCTGACTGGAATGACGGGCCCACGGTGTCCAAAAGGGCTCTAGGACTGGAATGACAGGCCCCTGACTGGAATGATGGCCCCTGGGTGTGCCAGAAGGGCTCGGGGACTGGATTGACAGACCCCATGGTGGAATGACGGCCCCCTGGGTGTTCCAGAAGGGCTCGGGGACTGGAATGACAGGCCCCTGACTGGAATGACGGGCCCTGGGTGTGCCAGAGGGGCTCGAGAACTGAAATGACAGGCCCCTGACTGGAATGACGGGACCTCGGTGTGCCAGAAGGGATCGGGGACTGGATTGATAGGCCCCATGCTGGAATGACGGCCCCTGGGTGTGCCAGAACGGGTCTGGGACTGGAATGACAGGCCCCTGACTGGAATGAAGGGCCCTGGGTGTGCCAGAAGGGCTCTGGGACTGAAATGACAGGCCCCTGACTGGAATGCAGGGCCCTGGGTGTGAGAGAAGGGCTTGGGTACTGGAATGACAGGCCCATGACTGGAATGATGGCCCCTGGGTGTGACAGAAGGGGTCTGGGACTGGAATGACTGGCCCCTCAATGGAATGACGGGCCCTCGGTGTGCCAGAAGGGCTCGGGGACTGGAATGACAGGCCCCTGACTGTAATGACGGCGCCTGGGTGTGCCAGAAGGGCTCGGGGACTGGATTGACAGGCCCCATGCTGGAATGACGGCACCTGGATGTTCCTGAAGGGCTCGGGGACTGGAATGACAGGCCCCTGACTGGAATGACGGGCCTGGGTGTGCCAGAAGGGCTCGGGGACTGGAATGACAGGCCCCTGACTGGAATGACGGGCCCTCGGTGTGCCAGAATGGCTCTGGGACTGGAATGACAGGCCCCAGACTGGAATGACGGACCCTGTGTGTGCCAGAAGGGCTTGGGGACTGGATTGATAGGCCCCATGCTGGAATGACGGCCCCTGGGTGTGCCAGAAGGGCTCTGGGACTGGAATGACAGGCCCCTGACCGGAATGAAGGGTCCTGGGGTGTGCCAGAAGGGCTCTGGGACTGGAATGACAAGCCCTAGACTGGAATGACGACACCTGGGTGTGAGAGAAGGGCTCTGGGACTGGAATGACAGGCCCGTGACTGGAATGATGGCCCCTGGGTGTGGACAGAAGGGCTCTGGGACTGGAATGACAGGCCCGTGACTGGAATGACGGGCCCTCGGTGTGCCAGAAGGGCTCGGGGACTGGATTGACAGGCCCCTGACTGTAATGACGGCCCCTGGGTGTGCCAGAAGGGATCGTGGACAGGATTGACAGGCCCCATGCTGGAATGACGGGCCCTGGGTGTGCCAGAAGGGCTCGGGGACTGGAATGACAGGCCCCTGACTGGAATGACGGGCCCTCGGTGTGCCAGAATGGCTCTGGGACTGGAATGACAGGCCCCAGACTGGAATGACGACACCTGGGTGTGCCAGAACGGCTTGG
Source organism: Eublepharis macularius (assembly GCF_028583425.1). Classification (NCBI taxonomy): domain Eukaryota; kingdom Metazoa; phylum Chordata; class Lepidosauria; order Squamata; family Eublepharidae; genus Eublepharis; species Eublepharis macularius. The sequence goes on along the minus strand of NC_072790.1, from coordinate 90,791,412 downwards.
GGACTGGATTGACAGGGCCCCATGCTGGAATGACGGCCCCTCGGGGTGCCAGAAGGGCTCTGGGACTGGAACAACAGGCTCTGTGCTGGGAATGACCACCCCTGGGTGTGCCAGAAAGGCTCGGGGACTGGAATGACAGGCCACTGACTGGAATGACGGGCCCACAGTGTCCAAAAGGGCTCTAGGACTGGAATGACAGGCCCCAGACTGGAATGACGACACCTGGGTGTGCCAGAAGGGCTTGGGGACTGGATTAACAGGCCCCGTGCTGGAATGACGGCCCCTGGGTGTGCCAGAAGGGCTCTGGGACTGGAATGACAGGCCCCTGCCTGGAATGAAGGGCCCTGGGTGTGCCAGAAGGGCTCTGGGACTGGAATGACAGGCCCCAGACTGGAATAAAGGCCCCTGGGTGTGTGAGAAGGGCGCTGAGACTGGAATGAAAGGCCCCTGACTGGAATGACGGGCCGCTGGGTGTGACAGAAGGGCACTGAGACTGGAATGATAGGCCCCTGACTGGAATGACGGCCCCTGGGTGTGCCAGAAGGGCTCGGCGACTGGAATGACAGGCCCCTGACTGGAATGACGGGCCCTCGGTGTGCCAGAATGGCTCTGGGACTAGAATGACAGGCGCCAGACTGGAATGACGACACCTGGGTGTGACAGAAGGGCTTGGGGACTGGATTGATAGCCCCCATGCTGGAATGACGGCCCCTGGGTGTGCCAGAACGGGTCTGGGACTGGAATGACAGGCCCCTGACTGGAATGAAGGGCCCTGGGTGTGCCAGAAGGGCTCTGGGACTGGAATGACGGGCCCCTGACTGGAATGCAGGGCCCTGGGTGTGAGAAAAGGGCTTGGGGACTGGAATGACAGGCCCATGACTGGAATGATGGCCCCTGGGTGTGACAGAAGGGCTCTGGGACTGGAATGACAGGCCCCTGACTGGAATGACGGGCCCTGGGTGTGCCAGAAGGGCTCGGGGACTGGAATGACAGGCCCTGACTGTAATAACGGCGCCTGGGTGTGCCAGAAGGACTCGGGGACTGGATTGACAGACCCCATGCTGGAATGACGGCCCCTGGGTGTTCCAGAAGGGCTCGGGGACTGGAATGACAGGCCCCTGACTGGAATGACGGGCCCTGGGTGTTCCAGAAGAGCTCGGGGACTGGAATGACAGGCCCCTGACTGGAATGACAGCCCCTGGGTGTGCCAGAAGGGCTCGGGGACTGGAATGACAGGCCCCTGACTGGAATGACGGGCCCACGGTGTCCAAAAGGGCTCTAGGACTGGAATGACAGGCCCCTGACTGGAATGATGGCCCCTGGGTGTGCCAGAAGGGCTCGGGGACTGGATTGACAGACCCCATGGTGGAATGACGGCCCCTGGGTGTTCCAGAAGGGCTCGGGGACTGGAATGACAGGCCCTGACTGGAATGACGGGCCCTGGGTGTGCCAGAGGGGCTCGAGAACTGAAATGACAGGCCCCTGACTGGAATGACGGGACCTCGGTGTGCCAGAAGGGATCGGGGACTGGATTGATAGGCCCCATGCTGGAATGACGGCCCCTGGGGTGCCAGAACGGGTCTGGGACTGGAATGACAGGCCCCTGACTGGAATGAAGGGCCCTGGGTGTGCCAGAAGGGCTCTGGGACTGAAATGACAGGCCCCTGACTGAATGCAGGGCCCTGGGTGTGAGAGAAGGGCTTGGGTACTGGAATGACAGGCCCATGACTGGAATGATGGCCCCTGGGTGTGACAGAAGGGGTCTGGGACTGGAATGACTGGCCCCTCAATGGAATGACGGGCCCTCGGTGTGCCAGAAGGGCTCGGGGACTGGAATGACAGGCCCCTGACTGTAATGACGGCGCCTTGGTGTGCCAGAAGGGCTCGGGGACTGGATTGACAGGCCCCATGCTGGAATGACGGCACCTGGATGTTCCTGAAGGCTCGGGGACTGGAATGACAGGCCCCCTGACTGGAATGACGGGCCCTGGGTGTGCCAGAAGGGCTCGGGGACTGGAATGACAGGCCCCTGACTGGAATGACGGGCCCTCGGTGTGCCAGAATGGCTCTGGGACTGGAATGACAGGCCCCAGACTGGAATGACGGACCCTGTGTGTGCCAGAAGGGCTTGGGGACTGGATTGATAGGCCCCATGCTGGAATGACGGCCCCTGGGTGTGCCAGAAGGGCTCTGGGACTGGAATGACAGGCCCCTGACCGGAATGAAGGGTCCTGGGTGTGCCAGAAGGGCTCTGGGACTGGAATGACAAGCCCTAGACTGGAATGACGACACCTGGGTGTGAGAGAAGGGCTCTGGGACTGGAATGACAGGCCCGTGACTGGAATGATGGCCCCTGGGTGTGACAGAAGGGCTCTGGGACTGGAATGACAGGCCCGTGACTGGAATGACGGGCCCTCGGTGTGCCAGAAGGGCTCGGGGACTGGATTGACAGGCCCCTGACTGTAATGACGGCCCCTGGGTGTGCCAGAAGGGATCGTGGACAGGATTGACAGGCCCCATGCTGGAATGACGGCCCCTGGGTGTGCCAGAAGGGCTCTGGTACTGGAATGACAGGCCCCTGACTGGAATGAAGGGCCCTGGGTGTGCCAGAAGGGCTCTGGGACTGGAATAACAGGCCCCTGACTGGAATGACGGGCCCTGGGTATGCCAGAAGGGCGTGGGGGACTGGATTGACAGGCCCCATGCTGGAATGACAGCCCCTGGGTGTACCAGAAGGGCTCTGGGACTGGAATGACAGGCCCCCAGACTGGAATGAAGGGCCCTCGGTGTGCCAGAAGGGCTCTGGGACTGGAATGACAGGCCCCATGCTGGAATGACAACCCCTGGGTGTGCCAGAAGGGCTCTGGGACTTGAACGACAGGCTCTGTGCTGGAATGACGGCCCCTGGGTGTGCCAGAAGGGCTGTGGGACTGGATTGACAGGCCCCATGCTGGAATGACGGCCCCTGGGTGTGCCAGAAGGGCTCTGAGACTGGAATGACAGGCCCCTGACTGGAATTAGGGCCCATGGGTGGGCCAGAAGGGCTCGGGGACTGGATTGACAGGCCCCATGCTGGAATGACGGCCCCTGGGTGTGCCAGAAGGGCTCTGAGACTGGAATGACAGGCCCCAGACTGGAATGACGACACCTGGATGTGCCAGAAGGGCTTGGGGACTGGATTGACAGGCCCCGTGCTGGAATGACGGCCCCTGGGTGTGCCAGAAGGGGTCTGGGACTGGAATGACAGGCCCCTGACTGGAATGAAGGGCCCTGGGTGTGCCAGAAGGGCTCTTTGACTGGAATGACAGGCTCCTGACTGGAATGCAGGGCCCTGGGTGTGAGAGAAGGGCTCGGGGACTGGAATGACAGACCCATGACTGGAATGACGGCCCCTGGGTGTGACAGAAGGGCTCTGGGACTGGAATGACAGGCCCCTGACTGGAATGACGGGCCCTCGGTGTGCCAGAAGGGCTCGGGGACTGGAAGGACCGGCCCCATGCTGGAATGACGGCCCCTGGGTGTGCCAGAATGGCTCTGGGACTGGAATGACAGGCCCCAGACTGGAATGACGGGCCCTCGGTGTGCCAGAATGGCTCTGGGACTGGAATGACAGGCCCCAGACTGGAATGACGACACCTGGGTGTGCCAGAAGGGCTTGGGGACTGGATTGACAGGCCCCATGCTGGAATGACGGCCCCTCGGGGTGCCAGAAGGGCTCTGGGACTGGAACGACAGGCTCTGTGCTGGAATGACAGCCCCTGGGTGTGCCAGAAGGGCTCGGGGACTGGAATGACAGGCCACTGACTGGAATGACGGGCCCACGGTGTCCAAAAGGGCTCTAGGACTGGAATGACAAGCCCCAGACTGGAATGACGACACCTGGGTGTGCCAGAAGGGCTTGGGGACTGGATTAACAGGCCCCGTGCTGGAATGACGGCCCCTGGATGTGCCAGAAGGGCTCTGGGACTGGAATGACAGGCCCCTGACTGGAATGAAGGGCCCTGGGTGTGCCAGAAGGGCTCTGGGACTGGAATGACAGGCCCCAGACTGGAATGACGGCCCCTGGGTGTTCCAGAAGGGCTCGGGGACTGGAATGACAGGCCCCTGACTGGAATGACGGGCCCTGGGTGTGCCAGAAGGGCTCGGGGACTGGAATGACAGGCCCCTGACTGGAATGACGGGCCCTCGGTGTGCCAGAAGGGCTCTGGGACTGGAATGACAGGCCCCAGACTGGAATGACGGCCCCTGGGTGTTCCAGAAGGGCTCGGGGACTGGAATGACAGGCCCCTGACTGGAATGACGGGCCCTGGGTGTGCCAGAAGGGCTCGGGGACTGGAATGACAGGCCCCTGACTGGAATGACGGGCCCTCGGTGTGCCAGAATGGCTCTGGGACTGGAATGACAGGCCCCAGACTGGAATGACGACCACCTGGGTGTGCCAGAACGGCTTGGGGACTGGATTGACAGGCCCCATGCTGGAATGACGGCCCCTCGGGTGCCAGAAGGGCTCTGGGACTGGAACAACAGGCTCTGTGCTGGAATGACCACCCCTGGGTGTGCCAGAAAGGCTCGGGGACTGGAATGACAGGCCACTGACTGGAATGACGGGCCCACAGTGTCCAAAAGGGCTCTAGGACTGGAATGACAGGCCCCAGACTGGAATGACGACACCTGGGTGTGCCAGAAGGGCTTGGGGACTGGATTAACAGGCCCCGTGCTGGAATGACGGCCCCTGGGTGTGCCAGAAGGGCTCTGGGACTGGAATGACAGGCCCCTGCCTGGAATGAAGGGCCCTAGGTGTGCCAGAAGGGCTCTGGGACTGGAATGACAGGCCCCAGACTGGAATAAAGGCCCCTGGGTGTGTGAGAAGGGCGCTGAGACTGGAATGAAAGGCCCCCTGACTGGAATGACGGGCCCTGGGTGTGACAGAAGGGCACTGAGACTGGAATGATAGGCCCCTGACTGGAATGACGGCCCCTGGGTGTGCCAGAAGGGCTCGGCGACTGGAATGACAGGCCCCTGACTGGAATGACGGGCCCTCGGTGTGCCAGAATGGCTCTGGGACTAGAATGACAGGCGCCAGACTGGAATGACGACACCTGGGTGTGACAGAACGGGTCTGGGACTGGAATGACAGGCCCCTGACTGGAATGAAGGGCCCTGGGTGTGCCAGAAGGGCTCTGGGACAGGAATGACAGGCCCCTGACTGGAATGCAGGGCCCTGGGTGTGAGAGAAGGGCTCGGGAACTGGAATGACAGGTCCATGACTGGAATGATGGCCCCTGGGTGTGACAGCAGGGCTCTGGGACTGGAATGACAGGCCCCTGACTGGAATGACGGGCCCTCGGTGTGCCAGAAGGGCTCGGGGACTGGAATGACAGGCCCCTGACTGTAATGACAGTGCTGGGTGTGCCAGAAGGCTCCGGGACTGGATTGACAGGCCCCTGACTGGAATGAAGGGCCCTGGGTGTGCCAGAAGGGCTCTGGGACTGGAATGACGGGCCCCTGACTGGAATGCAGGGCCCTGGGTGTGAGAAAAGGGCTTGGGGACTGGAATGACAGGCCCATGACTGGAATGATGGCCCCTGGGTGTGACAGAAGGGCTCTGGGACTGGAATGACAGGCCCCTGACTGGAATGACGGGCCCTGGGTGTGCCAGAAGGGCTCGGGGACTGGAATGACAGGCCCCTGACTGTAATAACGGCGCCTGGGTGTGCCAGAAGGACTCGGGGACTGGATTGACAGACCCCATGCTGGAATGACGGCCCTGGGTGTTCCAGAAGGGCTCGGGGACTGGAATGACAGGCCCCTGACTGGAATGACGGGCCCTGGGTGTGCCAGAAGAGCTCGGGGACTGGAATGACAGGCCCCTGACTGGAATGACAGCCCCTGGGTGTGCCAGAAGGGCTCGGGGACTGGAATGACAGGCCCCTGACTGGAATGACGGGCCCACGGTGTCCAAAAGGGCTCTAGGACTGGAATGACAGGCCCCTGACTGGAATGATGGCCCCCCCCCCCCCTGGGTGTGCCAGAAGGGCTCGGGGACTGGATTGACAGACCCCATGGTGGAATGACGGCCCCTGGGTGTTCCAGAAGGGCTCGGGGACTGGAATGACAGGCCCCTGACTGGAATGACGGGCCCTGGGTGTGCCAGAGGGGCTCGAGAACTGAAATGACAGGCCCCTGACTGGAATGACGGGACCTCGGTGTGCCAGAAGGGATCGGGGACTGGATTGATAGGCCCCATGCTGGAATGACGGCCCCTGGGTGTGCCAGAACGGGTCTGGGACTGGAATGACAGGCCCCTGACTGGAATGAAGGGCCCTGGGTGTGCCAGAAGGGCTCTGGGACTGAAATGACAGGCCCCTGACTGGAATGCAGGGCCCTGGGTGTGAGAGAAGGGCTTGGGTACTGGAATGACAGGCCCATGACTGGAATGATGGCCCCTGGGTGTGACAGAAGGGGTCTGGGACTGGAATGACTGGCCCCTCAATGGAATGACGGGCCCTCGGTGTGCCAGAAGGGCTCGGGGACTGGAATGACAGGCCCCTGACTGTAATGACGGCGCCTGGGTGTGCCAGAAGGGCTCGGGGACTGGATTGACAGGCCCCATGCTGGAATGACGGCACCTGGATGTTCCTGAAGGGCTCGGGGACTGGAATGACAGGCCCCTGACTGGAATGACGGGCCCTGGGTGTGCCAGAAGGGCTCGGGGACTGGAATGACAGGCCCCTGACTGGAATGACGGGCCCTCGGTGTGCCAGAATGGCTCTGGGACTGGAATGACAGGCCCCAGACTGGAATGACGGACCCTGTGTGTGCCAGAAGGGCTTGGGGACTGGATTGATAGGCCCCATGCTGGAATGACGGCCCCTGGGTGTGCCAGAAGGGCTCTGGGACTGGAATGACAGGCCCCTGACCGGAATGAAGGGTCCTGGGTGTGCCAGAAGGGCTCTGGGACTGGAATGACAAGCCCTAGACTGGAATGACGACACCTGGGTGTGAGAGAAGGGCTCTGGGACTGGAATGACAGGCCCGTGACTGGAATGATGGACCCTGGGTGTGACAGAAGGGCTCTGGGACTGGAATGACAGGCCCGTGACTGGAATGACGGGCCCTCGGTGTGCCAGAAGGGCTCGGGGACTGGATTGACAGGCCCCTGACTGTAATGACGGCCCCTGGGTGTGCCAGAAGGGATCGTGGACAGGATTGACAGGCCCCATGCTGGAATGACGGCCCCTGGGTGTGCCAGAAGGGCTCTGGTACTGGAATGACAGGCCCCTGACTGGAATGAAGGGCCCTGGGTGTGCCAGAAGGGCTCTGGGACTGGATAACAGGCCCCTGACTGGAATGACGGGCCCTGGGTATGCCAGAAGGGCGTGGGGACTGGATTGACAGGCCCCATGCTGGAATGACAGCCCCTGGGTTACCAGAAGGGCTCTGGGACTGGAATGACAGGCCCCAGACTGGAATGAAGGGCCCTGGGTGTGCCAGAAGGGCTCTGGGACTGAATGACAGGCCCCATGCTGGAATGACAACCCCTGGGTGTGCCAGAAGGGCTCTGGGACTTGAACGACAGGCTCTGTGCTGGAATGACGGCCCCTGGGTGTGCCAGAAGGGCTGTGGGACTGGATTGACAGGCCCCATGCTGGAATGACGGCCCCTGGATGTGCCAGAAGGGCTTGGGGACTGGATTGACAGGCCCCGTGCTGGAATGACGGCCCCTGGGTGTGCCAGAAGGGGTCTGGGACTGGAATGACAGGCCCCTGACTGGAATGAAGGGCCCTGGGTGTGCCAGAAGGGCTCTTTGACTGGAATGACAGGCTCCTGACTGGAATGCAGGGCCCTGGGTGTGAGAGAAGGGCTCGGGGACTGGAATGACAGACCCATGACTGGAATGACGGCCCCTGGGTGTGACAGAAGGGCTCTGGGACTGGAATGACAGGCCCCTGACTGGAATGACGGGCCCTCGGTGTGCCAGAAGGGCTCGGGGACTGGAAGGACCGGCCCCATGCTGGAATGACGGCCCCTGGGTGTGCCAGAAGGGATCGGGGACTGGATTGACAGGCCCCATGCTGGAATGACGGCCCCTGGGTGTGCCAAAAGGGCTCTGAGACTGGAATGACAGGGCCCAGACTGGAATGACGACACCTGGATGTGCCAGAAGGGCTTGGGGACTGGATTGACAGGCCCCGTGCTGGAATGACGGCCCCTGGGTGTGCCAGAAGGGGTCTGGGACTGGAATGACAGGCCCCTGACTGGAATGAAGGGCCCTGGGTGTGCCAGAAGGGCTCTTTGACTGGAATGACAGGCCCCTGACTGGAATGCAGGGCCCTGGGTGTGAGAGAAGGGCTCGGGGACTGGAATGACAGGCCCCTGACTGGAATGACGGGCCCTCGGTGTGCCAGAAGGGCTCGGGGACTGGATTGACAGGCCCCATGCTGGAATGACGGCCCCTGGGTGTGCCAGAAGGGCTCTGAGACTGGAATGACAGGCCCCTGACTGGAATTAGGGCCCATGGGTGGGCCAGAAGGGCTCGGGGACTGGATTGACAGGCCCCATGCTGGAATGATGGCCCCTGGGTGTGCCAGAAGGGCTCTGAGACTGGAATGACAGGCCCCAGACTGGAATGACGACACCTGGATGTGCCAGAAGGGCTTGGGGACTGGATTGACAGGCCCCGTGCTGGAATGACGGCCCCTGGGTGTGCCAGAAGGGGTCTGGGACTGGAATGACAGGCCCCTGACTGGAATGAAGGGCCCTGGGTGTGCCAGAAGGGCTCTTTGACTGGAATGACAGGCCCCTGACTGGAATGCAGGGCCCTGGGTGTGAGAGAAGGGCTCGGGACTGGAATGACAGACCCATGACTGGAATGACGGCCCCTGGGTGTGACAGAAGGGCTCTGGGACTGGAATGACAGGCCCCTGACTGGAATGACGGGCCCTCGGTGTGCCAGAAGGGCTCGGAGACTGGAAGGACCGG